>NW_017304543.1:44478-72135 GCF_001594115.1 Trachymyrmex septentrionalis
AATTTTTTTTATATTTGTAAAAGTGATGAAGAATCCGGGACACAAATTAGTATGTGTAATAAAGAATTAGAAAATTATTATATACATTAAGGATTAAAAATGTATTTTATGTCACAAAATGATTTATGTTTATTTTGTTAACATTTTAGAATTTATAATAAAATTCTAAATTATCCGATTACGTAAAAAATTAAGTTATTGTACCTATATTGAATTGACAATTTTTGTCTATTACAGATTAATAATATTTTGACATAATATATATATATCTTAAAAGTCTAAAACTTAATAAATAGATGCAAAAAATAAAATTATTTAGCTTTATGTATATTTAAATTTAATATTTTTTAATAAATAAAGATAAGGCTAATTCTAAATTAAGAAAAGATTATCTATTGTTTGTTCCATTTTAAATATTATATTGTATTAAGAAAGTGTATTACACTATATAAAAAAGAAAAAATTATACCTTAGATTTTCGAAAAGTATTGATCACGGATATTATCGTCACAAGCATATTTATTATTATTATTGAGTCTTTTAAAATGTCATTAAAAATACTTTTTAGTGAAAAAATATTTATCACATAATAAAACACATAAACATAAACACTCCATACAATCAATATGTAAAAAAAACTCAAGTAAACTCTTCGATGATCGAAGGGACATCTGATAATCCCAAATCCGAAGATAAAAAAACCTGTAAAGATGGGTTGTAAAACCTGTTCTATAGTGTTGACCATGATAGAAACTCTCACGATTTCGTACGCGTAAGTATTATATCTAAACTCAAAGACGTATGCCATAGAAACGTATTATATTCATCACGATCACTTTATTAAATTGTCACATTATATGTATCGTTAAATCATTAAACAATGGCGTAATTGAAATAATCGGTCTTTATACAAAGTATTACTTGTTATCTTTTAATTGCATTTTATGCACGTTACACATACTTAGACGCATTAAGAATGTAATACATTACATTCATATTTTGATACGTAATTGAAGTCAATTTTTTCTGTTATAATTTTTTATTTTATAAATAAATCATATTGATTGAATGCAATATGATTATTTATAATATAGTTCATTGTTATTAGATTTATATGTTTTTAAAATATTGCATATTTTTGGTTTACTTATATTTGTAACGTTGCAAAGATTTAAAATAAAAAAATTATAAAAACTTATTGATAAACTTATATTTAATTATGTTTTTATTATTACATAAATTAATATATAATTTTAAATATGATTTAAAAAACTGACCATTAATTTTAAAACGATTACAAATTCAAATTACATTTACTATATATACATACTTTGATTATTTCTGTGAGAATTATATATATATATATATAAACATTTTTCCTTTACAAAATTTTTCAAGAATGACGCTACGATTCATTTGATTATATAGCCAGTGTTTGTTGAGAAAACTTAATGTAGTACTTTTCAACAATCTTTCGCATAGTTCTCTAACAATTCAAAATAGTGCACGATAAACATAAATCATATAGAAATTTTTATACAAATTTGTTCAAATAATACAAAAAACAATTGTTATGTATATATGTATATACTATATTAGATTTAATAAAATTGAGAACAAAATATTTAACGCTTATATACAAGAAATAATTTAGAATACAAAGGATTAAATAAAAAATAATTACCTTTTAGCGATAAAATAATGTCATAAGCACAATTTGACAAGAACAGAATCACCGATGTATTAAAGGCTCACAAAATATGCCGATAATGATTATGCGAATATTGTAAATTGAACAAAAAAGCAATATAAATATTAAAACCTCTGCAAGAATTAATTTTTGTGATATTAGTATATTCAGAAAAATTAATAGATGTAATATATTGAGTGGTATATTAGAAATTAAATTAATGAATAAATATTAACAATATTATATTTTTTATTATTTTCTTATGCGTAATGATTTAATATAATTACATAGAAGGAAACGTGGAAGAAGGAACAAAAGAGAGAAGCATATTTGTAAAGATTTATGTTAAATTATTTCTATTTATTCTTATTTTTAGTACAAAAGATAATGTTTTTATAATTAAATGTAATTATATTAATGTAAATGCAGGATATCATATAACAGAGCATATAAAGTTGAAAAACTCATATAAATATTATAAAGTAATTTAACTGTTTCTATTATTTATTAGCACGCTATTATTGTCAAACATTTTTATAGGAAAAAGCAAGTACATAATTTGAGCGTGGATTATTTAAAATTAATTTTTTAAGAAATATATCTTTTATACATATACATATATTGTTGTATATATTATTATGTTATCTATAGACAGCATAACCGTACTAATATAATGAGGGTTTGTTGTCACAACTTGTTGAACTAAGTCACTACGTTTTTGATGTGTTTCATTACACTAAAAAGATTGATAATTTGTTATATTTTACGTATTGTGTTGGTGATGCAATTTTATACAATTGTTTAACTCTTGACTTCAGCTTATTTTTAGTTTATATAATTTTAATTTATTACAAACAACTCTGAATTTCATTTGATTAACAAAAATTCATCCTTGAGATAAATTGGTTATGAAGAAGTATTTATAATTATTGACATACCACCTTGATTTTAAGACTAATATCCGTATTCATAGTCCTTCCTTGAGAAATGAGGATTCCTTGTTCCTCATTTCATGTTTTATAAACTTTCCTTGATCAAAGGAGCCTTATTAGCTTTCTTTTCTTAAAGGAGATTACAAGCTTCTTTCAGGATGAGATGCAGCCTTCATAACCATACATAAAAGCAAATCTCGAAATTTAATTCGTCATACTTTTTACTTTCGATAACTTTTAATTTAAATCTGACGCATCGATAATTATTTTTAATAGCTTTTTTTTTGGAAATAAACTGCACTAAAAGTATTTTCTCCTTCTTCATATAATAAGCATTATTTAATTGGAAACACTGATGCGTATTAAAGCCGTTGTATACTGAATTAATTTGAAAAATAAAATGCAAATATTTCGAATTATAAAATACATACTTTACCTAATAGTACAATAAAATGTATTGAGTATTTCACAATTTAATCGATTTCTCAATGAATGCGTCCAATCAAATTTGCTATTAGTTTTATTTTTGTTCGTTATTATTGCAAAAAGCTTAATCACGACCTTATTTAATCAACAATGCCTTTATAACCTCTATTATTCGTAATTCATGATATTAGCATGATTATGCATACACTATATATAATATTATGACATGCTGCCTTCAGTAGGTTATTAAAATCCTTAAAATATTCCTTTCTTTGGGAAGGCAGACTTGAGATCCGTTTATAAAACAAGGAGGTCTTAGAAAATCGAGGCTTCCTCCCCATTCTTAAAATAAGGAAGGACTATGAATATGGGTGCATGACTCACTAGAAATCGTTTGTGAATGATTTTGATTACTGCTAATTGTAATTTTTAGGACTGGCTCTGCGATATACACTAGCGTTTTGTTAAACTATGTACAGTCATATTCAATATATTTTTCCGTTATGTTGTAATTCAGTTTGTAAGACTTTTAATGTTTTAATTTCTAAGACTTTAAAGAATCAATCTCTGTGAGGACATCGTATGATCACTGTTCGTCGTAATGCAATTTGTATTTTATATGAATTATTTAAAAATTTTTGAATAGCTGACTTAACTGTTCGTTTAGTAAATATAATCATTTGTTTCTTATTTCAGTGATAACGAACAGAAGTATATTTTTATTTATTAATCATACTAATTTACTTTGTAAAATTTAATTTTATAATGTGTCAGGTTACACTTATTGATTTACTTATATACGGTTTATATAGATACGTTACCTAAACGTATCTAATGTTCTATAAAAGTTTAGAAAATGTATATAGAATCAATATGTGCTGGGGAGCAACAGAAGGATGAGAAAATATGGAATAATAATAAAAATAAGATAAATAATTTATTTAATACAAATTAGACATGTGTGTATTAGGAGAATATGTATGTACAATATTTCTCCTACGCTTAAAATGTATTTTATTTTTGTTTTACAAACCATTATTGTATCCTGTATGATGCTTTATTTATTATGAAAGTAATTTGTTTATTTCTTCTTCTAAAAATCTATTGCAGTTTTTGGTATGATAGACATCTGCACCATGAAGATCAAAAATGTTGTAATTGTAGTGACAAACTAGAAGAAAATGAGATAAATAAGATCATAATAATATAGATTTTTTATATTATAATTTACAAATATCCATCCTGAACGTAAAAATGCTATGTAAGATATAAGTTTTAAAAATAAAATAATAAAGTCTTTTAATTTATAGTATATTATAAAAGTAATGAAATATAAAAAATTAATTATGAATACCAACTTTTCGTACGAAGTTATTGCCAAAATAGAAGAGACCTAATCCAGTGAATTTAAGTGGATGATGTATTATTTGTAATGAAAATTGATAAATCTGTATACATAAACAAAATTGTTACTTTCATTATTAAAATAATTCTTTCTTATTATTAAATTTCTTTACCTCGTCATGAATATCATATTGAAAATAATCTGTTAACTGATGAATTATTTTTTCCATTTCACTAGCCTAAAAATAATGATTAATTTTATTATTACATAATTATAATAAAATCGATATTATACAGGATATTTGATATCATTGCACAACGTTTGTGGTAGAAAAGTTCTGCATCATTTTGAGATTTTGCAAAATAGTTAACGAAATAAACGTTGGATTGTCTCTTGTCGTCAAATCGCGTGGACGCATGCTGATTTGCAGATTTTTATAAATTATTTTGTTCTTAATTATGGCGCAAAATATAAAATGGAATATTTTTTTTATTTAGTTTAATTCTTTCTTTTTACTTACAAATGTTCTGTCAATAATTATCAAACACTCTGTATAATACTAATAATCAATGTACAATATAATAATATATAATAAATATATATATCATATTTATTGAAATATTTAAATATATTTGCAATGAATGCCCACATACAGACACACAACATAGAAATTTATATGGATATTTACCTTAGCGCTAATTTTCTCATAGATGTAATTTATACTGAAGACTCTAGCCAAATGTATAAAAGCATTGAAATGCATAGCGATCCAAACGGATAACGAAGGTACATACCGACCTTTTGTTATAATATGCATAAGAATGTAATTACACATTCTTGCTACGTATACCAGATAGGCTGCCATTTCCATAGTCATCTGAGGTCCAAATATTGTGTTTAATTCACGAGCGATTTGACATAATTCTAAGTGGAGATGCCTATAAAATAACAAAATATATTAATGAGAAAATAACGACACCCAAGTAGAAAACAAATTATTTTCTATAATGTTATTTAAATTAAATTTCTATCAAATTTTTCATATATACTACGTGTATAAAAATCAGATCAGTGATCTATTACAGCATGTTGATGTATCGAAAATTACATTAAAATCCACAGGACACGCCTGTCATCAGTGATATATTTGTTAATAGTTGGTACAATATTTTTCCTTGATTTTTTTAACTTATATTCCTTTTTTTCTACCAAATATTTTGTGTGTCCGTTTATCTTATCAAATCTAGTGCCAATGTACCTATAATCAAAGTAAAATAAAATTAAAAACTTTATTGTACAATTTTAGTATGATATTATTCGTTATTAATAATAATTATTAAAACTTATTTAAAAATGTGCTCTATTCCTTTGTTATTTAAAACTATAAAAATGTTTAGGTTTGTAAAATATTTATAGCAAAATAATTTGTAAGGAAGTCTGCAAAAGTAAATTTATAATGTGTTTCTGTTTAAATTATTTTTATTTAAGATTTATTTTCTAAGAAATATATTTTGTTTTTAGAAATACAGTACATTATACTATTTCATAAAATATATATTATTTCCTTTTTTCACTTTTTTTTACCATTATATTTATATTTTAGACTATAATTTGATAAACTAAAAAGACATGTAATATACGTAAATATGAATACACACCATAAAAGAGTCATAAATAATAAATCCATTAACATATTGACGTGATGAAAATGATTTATGATGTATGGTATAATTATACACCAATGATTTTCTATCACATGGATCCACCACGTCGATTCAAATATATTTAACGAGTAACTACACACTAACCATCCAATTAACACTTTTTTTGCACACGTGTGCAGTTTCTGATATCTCTTTGAAGTTCCTAGTTCTTCTAGTGTATCATCTATAGCAGTAAGTCTCTTCATAAATAATCTAAATTTCTGCATAATGTTAGGCAACAATAAAAAATATTAGGTAACAGTATCGTCAGATGTATTAATTTTCTTATAACTTTATGGAAGAGCTATTTTATGAAAAATAATATCTTTGGTGTAAAATTATATTTTGGTTATAAATTTTTAATAAACATATACCTTATCTCGATGTACACTCATGATAATGATAATAATAGAAGTGAGGACGCCAATCCATATATAGATTATATTGGATATTGATTGTAACCACATTTCTGCCTTAAATATAGTTATTACATAATAATAAAGGTAACCGTAGCTGGTCCATACTGTCAGATTATAGAGAATATTTAAATAAAATTTCTTCGGAGAATAAATACCCATGCCGAAAACAGAACAAATCAGAAGTAAGGGATATATAGCCTGCTGTACGTTGGTTATCATACTTATTACTCTCGCGGTTTCTGCTGCAAACTAACGTCACTTTTTGTATGAAGCTTCCATTATATAAAGCATTACATATAGCTCGTTTATCAAGTTAATATAATAATATATCATTCTATAAATTAATGCACTATGCATTATTTAATTCTTATAAGGATAAACACAATGAGACAATTAATAACGTTTGACGGTATTAATAACAATGATTGGCGATTCAGTTTTCGAAATTTAGCGAATTAGGTCTATCCGGCGTAACAACTTTGTTCACAAGGTCAATCTGCCAAATTAAATATTTTATTGGATATGTATCATAATTGTATGATACAGATTAAGCAGCTACATCTTTTAATGAGTAGATCTTTTTTAAAGAATAAATTTTTATAATCAAACATTTATTTTTTATGTAATATAAAAACATATAGATTCTGTGTATTATATTTACATAATCAATAAATCAAAATTAGATTTTACAACAGTTTATTTTAAGTACGTTAAAAATGCGTATAATTGCTGAAAAATATAAATTAAAAAAATGAATGTTACATGTATATTCAATAAAATTTCTATTGTAATTTTTAATATGATAAGTATAATATTAAAATAATTCTTGTATTTATAATTATATAAAACAATTATTGTAATTAAATTGAACAATTACTTAAAATTTATTTTTAATATTAAAAATTAATTACAAAGGACTATGCTCAGTTTGATAGAGAAATTTGGGCCCCGGTTGTTGAACAACTTTGAGATATGCCTAAAATGATAAGGTACCAAAAGAGAATCAAAAATTCCGTAAGCCCAACTTTACAGGAGAGGTTTCCTGAGTGCTAGAACTCCAAAGAAATCCAAAGTTTGCTATTATGATCACTAATCTTATTCAATCTCTCTGCGTTCAGATAATCAGCCTTTGATACGGAGTCACCTCGAAGCAGATACTGATCGCGATGAAATCCACTGTGGGCAATATTATATTGTATGAAAAATATTTAAAAACCTAATTGCATTTGTTGGCTAGGAAAGATTTCTTGAAACAAGAGCCTAGTAGTTCAAGATCCTCACTCAACACATTTAAATATATATATCATGCCTGTTGGTGTTATTATAAAAGAAAATATACTGAAACAAGAGATGTTGTTTTGGAAACGTTACAGTTAAAAATACTGACCCACAGCCTCTTTGTCAAATTAATTAAAATCTTTTGTTTTATACTTTGAGTGTCTCTCTCCCCTCTTCATCGATTAATATATATTACTTATAACTATTCATTTGGGGTTTAAAAAAGGTTTTAATTGTCTTCGTCAAGAGATTGGACATATTTCAGATACAAGATGATTCGAGAAATCAAATAACTAGTCCTACAATTTTAAAAATTCGAAAAATAAAAAATATTTAATTGTTCCATCCATCACATTTTTTATTGTTTTTTACCATGAAAATCTAGAAATTCATAATAAAGTATGTAAAAAAACGTAGCTGTAAGATTTTTATTGAAATGTGTCTACTATAATTATTAATTGCAAACTCTTCACGTTTATTTTTAACGCCTTCAGATCCTGTGAATATTATTATATAATGTACATCATATCTGAAGACACAATTTGTTGAAATTTTTTTCTATCAAATTTAATTCTATCGACATCATCTGAAATGTACATAGTAATATATATGTTGAAAAAGTAGTAAAAATTTGAAAAGTTAATTATTTAATATAAATTATTTATTAAAATTCCTTTGAATTGAGTTAAAAAAGTTCTTTTTTGATATAGTTCCAATATAATCAGATCTGAAGAGATCAAGAAATGTTTTCAAACTATATATGCATATCGCGATTATGTGTCGACTCAACGGCAATGGATCTATGCAAAATGTATGTTTGTCATTAGTACTTAGGTACATTATAAAATGATGGATTTTATTTGATAAAAAATTCAGCATTAAATTTTTTACATTACAGACTAATTGAATTGGTATTATTAACTCATTTTTCCTCTCATTTATTATAGTTCTCTAATCAATTATTTTAACATACCTCTCGTTATTATGCTGTACAATATATACATATATAAAATATTGAACCTTTTTAAAATTTTATTCATAATTATTTAAAAATATTTGTTTCAGTTTTTGCTATAGTTTAGAGTAAAATGCTTCTCTTTTTGTACTAATTTTTTTACTAAGACTAATAGGACATAAAAGATAATAGACATTGAGATTCTATTTATAGATTATTAATCTGCATACACACACACACGCGCGCGACATGCAAACACACACACACACACACACACACACACACACACACACAAAATATGTATGTATATAAAAGGAATTGCTTTTGCCAGATCTTTTGTTACTTTGTATTATAATTCAATTAATATTACAATACATATACATATAATATAAATATAATTTTTAAAAATAATTTTAATGCGTTCTTGTCATGTTAGCAGGATGAGATACTAGTTTTATCATTTTCATTAGCAGGAATTGTCATGTAAGCTTAATAGACAATAACTATTTTGAATTGTTCCATAATTATCACGTATATTACAATTGCCATGCAAAACTAGAAGAAAATTTATTAATTTTTTATTAAAATATTGTATGGATACAAAAATTGCATTTAATGCGGCTGCAAAATAAATTTAAAATCGAACACGCAGATACTAAGTATACGAAATTAAATTGACTAATTTCTAAAAAAATATATAAACTAGAAAACATTAACCTTCCGAATAAACTCATGACCAAAATCGAAGAGATCCATTCCTGTAAACTTCAATGGATGTTGCATTGTTTGCAGATTAAATTGATAAATCTATAAAAACTATTATTTAGTTTTAAATAATTCCGCGTTACTTCTTGCTACAATAATTTTTACCTCCTTCCAAACATCAGCATATCGATGAATATATGTTAATTGATGAAATAATTTACCAGTTTCGTTAGCCTGAAAAATGAAATTTCTTATTATGGAATGTATGTCTGAACATTAATTAAATCGATTTTATAGCGGATTTTATCTTACCTTTTCAATGACATAGTCGCAAATGTAATTTACTACATACAGTTTTACCAAAAATATAAAAATCCATAAGCTGATAGAAAACCAATCATATATTGAGAATATTTCTTCCCGATGTTCTTGCATTAGCATCCAATATAAGTAATAAAATTGTGACGTTAGACTTAAGAAATAAAATGTCATTTTGAAAGTCATTTGTACTGTAAATATAAAGTTTAACTCGCGAGCAATATGGCATAATTCTAAATGAAGATGCCTGAAATATATTTTTTAAAGAAACATTATATGTATTAAACATAGGCAAACTATAATTTTTCATAATCAAAATAATTTTTACAATTTATTTTCATAATTTGTATAGAAATTTATATCAGTTAATTAAATATTAAATTTATTACTATTAAGTTAAAATCGATTATCTAACCAATCATATGCGAATATTGAATTACATTGAGGTCCATAATGTGTATTTGTAATCAATATTTAAAGTGTACTGATGAAGAGTAATCACAGATCTCTTTAATGTACATCTCATAATCAGCTCATGATCTTCTGTTACCAGTAAATATTGTATATGTTCGTTCACTTTGTCAAATCTGGTGCCAATGTACCTATGTAAATAATATATTAGAAATTTTAAAATATATAGTAGAATCTTTGATTTAAATATGAGCGCAGATTCTTTAATTAATATAAATTATATATTTTTATATATAAATTTTATTTCCAGGAACATACGAGTACATACACGTTATGATTATCAAATAGTACATCTGTTTTAATAGAATTTTTAAATATTTATTAAAATTAAATAATAGAAATGCTTGATTGACTATGAAAACATTGCAATTAGAGTTATAAAAATACAAAGATATAAATACTAAACATGTGTGTACACATTATGTATGTTATACAAACCATAAAAAGACGATAAATAATATATCCATAAACGTATTCACATGAATACAATAATTTATTAATTGAGCTAAAAATAATCCCCAAGAAGCTGTTTCTTCCAATTGTTTCATCCACCACATCGTGTCGAAAAAATTTATTGTAAGGCTATACACAATCCAACCTATTATTATTTGTTTCAATTTTATTTGTAGCTTCTTATACATTTTTGGAGAACCTAATTTTTCCAAAGTATTATCTACAATAGCAAGCTTCTTTATGCTTATCTCAAATCTCTAGAACAACATCAAGTAATAATTTAAAACGCATGTTTAAAACAGTTATGCTTTTACAAGATTAATTACAGAATTTAAAGAATAATTACAGAAAAAGGTATTTAAATTAAAAAAAATAAAGAATAGTTATAGAGACAAGCATTTACAAAATTTAAAGAACAAACTCTGGTTATATAAAGAATTTGAATTTTACACTTTGTTGTCTTACTAGAAATACCTTTTGATGATAGAAACTCATAATCACTGACGTAATTGAAAGCAAAAGATTAGAGTCTTCAATAATTTCCGTCGCAGCTGATTCAAATAATACTTTCCGTTTAAAATAGATCATATAGAGAAATGAACACGTATATGCGAACCAGATTATTAAAGAATATAATATATATAAATGTGAAATCCATTGAACTTTTGATTGTTTTCTTCTAAGATAAAATCCTAAACCCATAATAAAGCACATAAAATGAAGAGGACGCAAAGTTTGTTGAAGTGTATCCACCATAATTATTGGTATCACAAACTGACTATTCACTCTCTCTTCTAGTAAGTTAGTTCAATAATTCACTTACTAGATGTATTGCGATCGTGTCGTCTCACAAGAATAATGAACTTTTGCAAGCTGTATATATTATTATTTGTTATTAGTACATTTATTAAAATAATGAATTTTTTTGGATTGGTGAAAAAGATGATTTATGCTTTATTGACTTCATACTATGATCAATATTACAAAATTAATATTGAAATAGTATTATTGAAATACTAATATTGAAATAGTATTATTAATTCATTTTCCATATTATGTTACAATATTTTATATGTATAACATTAGTAAGTAAGAAATGAATAATATAAATAATTATATGAATAAGTAATATTTTTGTTTGTTTATGACATATAAAAATTATAAATAAATAAATAAGGAGAGAAGATATAAAAAAATATGTTTATAAAATTTATATTTATACATAATGTATATTATTTTATTTATGTTTTGTTTTCAACTTTTAAGAGGAGGAAGAAAATCAATATTTAAATATTACTCATAAAAAAAAATATAAATTATACATACAAGATTTATTTATATAGTTGATGCAATCATATTTTATGTAATTTTATTAATATTATGTCAGCTTGTGTGCGATATTAGTATAATTACAAAATAATCTTTATATATTCTTACCACACATATCAGGCTGAACTACATGTTAGTTTTTTTATTTCCATTGACAGAGATTATCTAATACGTTTAAGTAACAGATATTTTGAATTGTACCATGATGATCACATACATTAAAATTGTTATACAAAACTAGAAAAAACATATTAATTGATTTTTTTATTAAATTCTTATTTTTTTTAATAAAAAATGCATTTTATTTTTAGGCGATTACAAAGTAAATTCAGAATATACTGCATGATACGTATTGAAAAAGATGTTGCAACAATTTTGATATTAAAAATGATTTTAAAACTAATTTTCTAAATTTTTTACATAGTATATATATATGATACTTATATGATACACGATATATGATACTATATAATGTACGATATTAAATTAGCAAATTTATAGAAAAATAAGTAAAAATTATTATACAAAATAAATATGAAAATATTAACCTTTCGAAAAAATGCATGTCCAAAATAGAAAAGGCCCATTCCAGTGAATTTTAACGGATGATGTATTATTTGCAGAGTAAATTGATAAATCTGTATATGGACTGTTGTTTAGTTTTGAACAATTAATTGTGTTACTTTCTGTTAAAATATTTTTTACCTCCTTCCAAACATCAGCATATCGATGATTACATGACACTTGATGAAATAATTTACTAATTTTGTTAGCCTGAAATTTAGAACTTATGTTATGGAATATGCGTATGTCTAAATGCTCTTAAATCAAGATTTCATAACAAATTTTATTTTACCTTTTGTATAACATTCTCACAGAAATAATTTATGATGTAAATCCTCACCAAAAGTACAAAAACCCAACAGATGATACTAAACCAGTCATATATTGAGTACATTTTTTCTCGATGTTTCTGTATTAGCATCCAATACAAATAATAAAAAAGTGTCGTCAAATATGAAAGACAACATGCCATTGTAAAAGTCATTTGCACTGCAAATATGATGTTCATCTCGCGAGCAAGATTACATAATTCTAAATGAAGATGCCTGCCAAAAAATTCTATTTTTTTTTATTCAAAGAGATATTATATATATAATATTAATTGTAGACAAACTACAACTTTGGAATCAAAGTAATTTTTATAATTCGTTATTTTTATGATTTTCATAAAAATTTGTGTTTAGGGGAAAGTGGGGGAATTGTACGTAGTGAGTAATTGTGCGCATCTTGGTTTGGTATTTTTTCAATAGATGAAGACACCGTGATGAAATTTTTACGCAGGAGGTCGTCCTTTTAAGATATAACTACAAAAGATATGACGTAAATACATTGCTAGCCAGAGAAATACAAAAAAGTGAAATCACATCTTTTCTTGTTCAGAAAGTAAGATGGTAAGTCCGTATTTTTAATTTGTTTGTTTAAAGTTGCATATGTTATTAAAATTAACGTTATTATATGCATCTTTTGAGCTGTTATTTATTAAATTTGATTAGAAATTGTTGAAGTAATTGTATCTTGTATCGACTCAGATCGACTCGGCGGGCAATTGTGCGCAAGCGTTTTGAAATGCGCACAATTACTCATCTTCTATATACTGTATGACTAGCACTAATTTTTTCATTTCTTCTTGGCATTATTATTTTATTTTGCCAAAATTTATGTGCATTATTATTATATTAGTTTTGTATTTTTTTTAAATATATACAATATATATTTAAAATATATTTAATATATATTTATATTGCAATATAATGAATATATTTTCTGATTTCTTTGTCAACATTCCACAATTCATTAATTTCTTACGATTTTTGTTTTGTGCACAATTATCGACGCGTGAGAAATTTTTTCGCTTTTCTGTTTTTTCCTTTCGGTTAAATATTATTGAATGAAAATCTATTTGATATATATGAAGATACGTAATGGTAAAAGAATGTTTATAGTTTCTATTACATCCATACTTATATCGCTTTAAATTTGGAAAATCATTTTAGAACAATAAATTTCCCTTAGGTGCGTACAGTTCCATCATTTTCCCTTATTAATTAAATTTTAGTATTAAGTTAACATCGATTATCTATTTAAATACATGCGAACATTGATTTACATTGAGGTCCATAATGTATGTCTGTAATCAATATGTAAAGCATATCGATGAATGGCTGTCTCAGATTTCTTCCATGTATATTTTAGTTCATGATTCTGTCTCATCAACAAATATCTTATTATATGCTCGCTTATTTTGTCAAATCTGGTGCCAATGTACCTATGTAAATTATTTTTTTAAATTATAAAAGATATAATAAAATCTCTTATTTATGTATTGTATAAACCTTACTCAAATTTTTAATAAATGTAAATTATATATTTTTATTAAAAAATAGTAATTATTTATTTTTTTATTAATTTAAAGAAAAATTATTTAAAAAAGCGGTGTTTTGATAATTAAATATTTTATAAATTATAAGAGCACTGCAACTTAAAAAATTGATTTATAAGAACATAGTATTAAAATACAATATACATATATGGCGTACACGTGCATGCTAACGTTGTGTGATATACACATACTATTCACTGAGAGAAAAATGTTGAAGTATTGCTAAGCAAGTGTTACTTATAAAATTTTCTTCGAGAGTTATCAGTTATGAAGAAATTTGATTGGGATGTCGAAATATACATTTCTGTGAAATATATCTCATTATGTAAAAAAGTGAAATAGGTAAGTTATTTGTTAGGAATAAAATTTTCTTTCGTTATATTTAAGTAAAGATTTATTTCAGTGAAGTAAATATATTTTTCACAAATAAATTTTTAAGCATTTTTTTCTCAGTGTATTATATATTAAAAAACTGTTATTTCGTACTACATATAGGTGTATAACTATTATTCTGTACTATATTGTACAAACCATAAAAAGAAAACAAATAACATATCAACAAACACATTGATATGAAAACCATGATTTACTATGTGAGCTATATATAATCTGAAAGAAGTAGTTTCTTCCAAGCTCAGCCACCATATTGTATCGATTAAATTCAATGTAAAGCTGTACACAATCCAACCAATTATTACTTGTTTTAATCTCATATGTAACTTTTTATACATTTTAGGAGTACCTAATTTTTCCAAAGTGTCATCCACAACAGCAAGTTTCTTTATGCTTATTTCAAATCTCTAACAACAACAAATGATCATTTGGAATACATATTTGAAATAATTATAATTTTATAACAGTAAGGTGTAGATATAGAAAGAAACATTTAAAGAGTTAAAGAATGTTATTTCAATTGTAAATGTGAATTTTACACATTTTTATTATATTAAAAATACCTTTTGATGATAGAAACTCATAACCGCATATATAAATGAAAGTAGAAAGTAAGACTCTTCAGCAATTTCCATAATAGCCGAATCGATTAATGTTTTTCGTGTAAAATAAGTCGACATATAAAAAAACAGATATACACAAGCGAACCAAATTGACAAAGAATATAGAATATTTAAATGTGCAATCCATCGAATCTTTGACTGTTTTCTGGGATAAAATCCTAAACCCATAATAAAACATGTAAAAAAAAGAGAACGCAATATTTGTTGAAGTGTAACCACCATAATTATTATATAGTATCACAAACTATTCACATTCACTTCTAGCAAGTTCAAATTTACTCGTTAGACATATTGTGGTAACTCGCAATGATAGTGTATCTACACAAGATATATGATCGTTATTATGTTTGTTCATTAGCACTCATGTCTATTAAAAAATTAAAATTGCCAAGTCATTTATTATATATATGTGTATCAAATTATTTATTATAATAATGGATTGTACTTGATGTACGAGAGAAATGATTCAGCGTTAAATTGTTTATATTATAAATTATTGAAATAGTTATTAATTCATTTTATTAATTAATTATTCCGTTTAAGATAATTTTAAAAGCATTTTGAAATTCTATGTATATGCTTTAATTGCTAACAATGATATATTAAATTATAATTTATTAATTTAAATTTGTAGAACTTAAAAAATTAATAACTTTAAAAAATTCACTCATAACCGAAAGAAATCTATTCCAGTCAATTTTAACAGATAATTTATTGTTTGTAAAGTAAATTTGTATTAAATTGATAAAACTGTTATTTAGTTATAAATAATTTATTGTATGTATTTATGGATTTTTAATCAAAGAAACTTGTTTAGTCATAGTCATGATAGTTATCATTATTGCAAAAGCAACAAGTATATCAATTTCGAAATTTTTAGTCGTTCTTAGCATAAACTCTACCTCACAAACACGTATTAATGCGTATACTTTAATTTTAGAAAAAGATTTTCGAATCTGTGAAAGAGAAAAAAATATTTATTACACAAAAATATTATATGATTTACTCGGTAATATCGACAGCTTTAGGATTCTCTTAAATAAATGTACACAACATAAATTCGTAATAAAACATTTTACAAAAATGTGTAAGTAATGTGATAAAAATTTTATAAGATATATAATAAAGAATTTATCATGATATATTTTATATTTATATGATTTTATATATAAATTATCTAATATAAAATATATTGAAAAAAAAACACTTATTAGTTAACTACAGATTTTGACTTTCGCAATGATGCATAAATATGGAAGATAGAATCCGACAAAATTTTATTTTATTATAATTTCCAATGAGTCATGATAAAATGAATACCAAATTGGAAAGTGGCATTTGTTTTGTTTTAGATATCACACCATTAAAACGATAATATTGGAGGAACTATTCCTTGTGTTCGTACAAAGCAATAATTATGGATATAAATGAAACAAATAAATTTAATATTAATGAAAAGGAAGTTAGAAAACCATTTAAATCTCTCAGGGAAAACTTAATATTATATAATATTAATATTATATAATAAATAGCAAAAGCATAAACGCTCCGCACTGTTAATATTATATTATATATAGAAGTTGTTCAAACAATATCTCAGTTGATCTAGATATCTAAGAATTCCAACCGAAGATTAAAATGACTAAGGAAAAAGGATTTAAAGCCTTTTTTTTCTCTATGGTATCAACCATAACTTGATCGAAATGTTCTCAATTTCACACATCAACTATTCAGATTGCATTTCAAATTGAAAAGTTCGTACTGTACAAACATTATATTCAATATAAAATAATATGTCATTACTTTGCCACATTAACACTTAAATTATTAAGTAATACCCTAGTTGAGATAATCGATCCTTATATAAAATATATACTTTTACTTTGAAATTGCATATGTATATATACCTACCATATGTAGGCATAACACTCTAACCTTGCTTCTTTTGATATATAAAAATTCGTAAGTTTTAGAAGAAATTTTTTTGGATAAAGTATAGTCTAGAGCGGAAAAATAATGATAAAATAAATTTTTGAAAGAAAGTTTTCAAGATTATCATGTAAAGATCATCGTCATTTCATTAAATAATTTTCTTTACATAATATGATTTTTTAAATTATTTTATATTATAAATATTAAGAAACATAAAAAAATCAATTGATATAAAAAAGCACGTAGTTGCTCTTCAAAAAAATTATACAATTTGCAATATGCGAATATATTTTCAAAAAGCAATTATATACTTATGTTTACATCTTTAGTATCCGTTGCGTGTGTAAGGAGTTCGAGGATTTTAGGCAAAGGATTTCGTATCCGTAGCGGTGATATGTACAATGCAAAGACTTGTAGATATATATAAGGTCCGTTTTAATTTCGCTTGCTCTGTACATGAGTCTTGTCTTCGGAATCTCACAGTCGAATCTCTCTTTTTCTCGCAAGAATGTTCGCACCTTCTCGAACCTTCTTTCATATCACAATATTATTTCCGCAGATTGTCCCCCTTTTATCCTCATATTTATATTTTAAAGATAATCCGTTTAATCGGCGGAAGATAATAATAATTACTAGCTATTATTTTGTACGTGCATTTCATCGACATTCTCGGCATGATACGAAGAAAGAATACCTGCCCTGTCAAAAGAAACAGCAGAGGCATTTAAATGCCTCTATTGTTTCGTCAAACTGCTGTGTGTACAGGCAATATTGTCCACGTGCGTAAACGGCCCGTGTGTCGATAAACGGTATGCATGCCTTTCTTTGAAATACAACGCATCTTTGCCTTATATATAATTGGCGATGATTGTCGACACACATCAATTGATCCATTTTATTATCCTACGTATAAAAGTATTAAGTTACATTCATTAAGAAATTAATAATTTACGAAATATTTTATATTTCATAATATTAATATATTTATGTAAATATAATAATTTAGTTTTTGCAAATTTTTCATATTAATAATTGTTTACATACATTTTTTTTTTATACTACAAAAAATACATAAAAATGTTAAAAAAGTTTGTAACGTATTGTAACGAAAGCTTTCTTTTAGTCATTATATGTTGCATTATACATGAACAAATTATGAGATATAGGTGCAATATCCATTTGCACCATAAAAAGAACAGCAGCGAGAATCCAGACGAAGAACTGAAAGGAAAAATTATACAATACTATCGCTGTTATGTGTATGTTTGAAGTTTCTCAGCTTGTTGTTAGTATAAATTAAGTTTTAACATCAAGATAAGTGAATATTATAATATTAAAGACTAACCTTACGAATAAAATCGTAGCCAAAGTAAAACATACCCAATCCGCTAAACTTTAATGGTTGTAGTAATATTTGTAGAACAAATTGGGAAATCTGTATTAATAATAACGTAATTTTTATTCGAATATTTTTAAATAAATATTGTTAAATTGTTAGAGTGGAGAGAGAGAGAGAGAGGTTGTAGAATTGAGAAATGGTAAATAGCTTACTTCTTCGCGTATCTCGGCAAAACAAATAAGATTTGTCAATCTATTGATAACGTTATTAGTTCTTTGTGCCTAAAACAGTATAGAATCAATTATATTTAGAAACAATTAGAATCAATTATAGTTTTTATAATTGTAATGTTTGCTTTATTTTATTAATTATTGAGTAAATTTATTAATAAAAAGGTTTTTTAATTTTTTACTTTATAACTGAAAGTTTATTTTCATAATGTTAACTGTTTTGATGTAATTAATATATTATTCAAAACCTTCAAAGAGATTGAAGATTATATCATGTTTTTCTCTTGCCAGAATTAGATATATTATATAACATTTTTTATTGTAATTTTTCCAATCTATTACAAGTATTTACCTTTGCGCTAACATTTTCGCATATAAGGTTCACTGATAAGAGTTTCACTAAAAATATGAAAAACCACATGTTGCTACAAAGCAATACTTTTGTTGTTAGAGCATCTTTAGATATTTCTTTCAGGTGTAATATGATATAGTATTCAAAATTGAACATTCCGATTAAGGCAATGAAATAGGTCAGCATCTGTAAAGTCATTTGCGTCCCAAAGAAGCCATTTATATCGCGAGCTACTCGGCAAAGTTCCAAATGAAGATGTCTAGAAATTTATATAAATAGGTAATTTATATTAAAAAAAATATTACTATCAAAGAAATATTACTATTTTTTAACAATAAAGAAGTTATATTTATCTCTACGTTACGTTATATATTTTTATTTATTCATTTAATTAATATTAAAAAATTACTTTTACTGTTTTGAATAATGTATAATAATATAAAACTGTTTCAAATTAACTCTAGAACATCATAAGCGGGTAATTTTAAATTAAGATTACGATACATTGCTAGAGCTTTTTCTAGTTCCAGACCGGACTCTGATTTTATAATAAATAAAGTACATTTAATTAATAAAATTATACTTTTATAAATTATCTTTTTTTATCACATATATCAATTTACATTAAAGTCCATAATACACGCTTGCGGTTCTCAGTACTTCGAATATTGTGTCTGTTAACGACAAAAGACTTTTTCCATTTGAATTGTATGTCACAGACATCTGTTTCTGATAATTGTATGATATGGTCGTTTATTTTATCCAATCTGGAACCAATATGTCTGCAATTTAAAGGATGTTTAGGAAAAATATAAATAATCAAATTATTTTATGTATACAACAAATTTTAACATATAGAAGTTAAATTATTTTTTCTGCTTGAAATTTTGTAATTTTATAGAAAGAAATGTATTACAAGTTCTTTAATTCGTACACTCATATTGGAAAAAATAAACTTTGTTTATTAAGTAATAAAAATGCTTGTTTATATTAAATTTGCGCATTAATGTAAAGTAATTAAATCCATTTATTAAGTTAAATGATTTGAACTTTGAAATGCTTACTGCAAAATAATTGGAACAAAGTAAGATTTACGAACCGTAAAAGAAGCATAAACATTATATCCATAATAGTATACATTTGTATACTATAATCCAGTACGAAAGGAATAATAACAGCCCTGATTGTATCATTAAACACTTCTATGCACAATAAGAAATCGAAAGTCCACGATACGCATGTCATGAAGAATAATGTAATCAAAACCCATTTGATTAAATTTCTCAATCTATGATATTCTTTGGATGTTCCAAGTTCTTCTAAAGTATCATTCACAAGATCGAGTTTCCTTATACATATATAGAATTTCTGAGAATAACAGCAGTAAAGAAACGTATAAACTATGACAATCTCTCTCAACTAAATATATACAAAATATATACGTAACAAAATATTTTACAGCAATATGTAAAGTTATATGTGTATATGATAAAAATTTTGTCATGATTTATATTAAATTATCGAATGCAATTTATATATATGTATATATATGTATATATATTGAAAAAAAAATTTATTAATTAATTACAAGCTCTTCCAATGATAAATAAATGTAGAAGATAGAACCTGACAAAATTTTATTTTATCATAATTTCTTATAAGTAATGATAAAATTAGTGCCAAATTGAAAGATGGCATTTGCTTTGTTTTAGATGTCACACCATTAAAACGATAACATTAGAGAAACTGTACCTCGTGTTCGCAAACAGTGATAATTATAGATATCAACGTCACAAATAAATTTGTTATTACTGGGAAGAAAGTTGGAAAACCTCTCGTAATATTTATGTTTGAGGAAAATTGAATTTTTATATAATAAATCGCACAAGCGTAAACACTCCACAGAATCAATATATAGAAGATGCTCAAGCGATATCTTGGTTGATCTAGCGGATATCTAAGAATTCCGCAACCGAAGATAAAAATGATTAAGGAAAGAGGATTTACAGCTTTTTCTATGGAATCAATCATAACTTAATCGAAATGCTCCCAATTTCACACACTAACTATTCAAACGGTTGAAAAGTTCATACTGTACAAACATTATATTCATCACGAAATATGTAGTATTTCATTACTTTGCTGCATTAACACTTAAATTATTAAGTAATACTCTAGTTAAGATAATCGATCCTTATATAAAATATATACCTTTACTTTGAAATTGCATATGTATGTATACCTACATATATGTAGGCATGTCTCACTCTAATCTTGCTTCTTTTCATATTTTAAAACTCATAAATTTTAGAAGAAATTTTTTTGAATAAAAGTATAATCTAGAGGAGAAAAATAATGATAAAATAAATGTAAATTGTGGACAATTGTAAGTTTCTTTAAACATATTGAAAATCTCTAGAACGATCAAATAATAATCAAATAAATGAGACAATTTTTATAATATAAAACGCAAAACACATTTAAAAATTTGCGAATCAAACAATACACAAAGTATATTATTGTATGAACGGCAAATCATTTTTGTTTAACATAGAGTTGTCTGTTGAAAATTTATATACACATAGATAATGTTTACAATGATATAAATAAATAAGGCTCGAAGTTTGCACAGCAAAGCAATTCAATATCAACGGTCAAATATACGAGCAATACAAGATGTTTTATAAAATCTTAAAATTAATTTAATATACCATTAAAAAGAATATAACAATAGACAGAGTCTATTTCAATTCACAGAGTCTTCTTTAATATAATAAAATAAACCTATCTATTTCGCTTAACAATATTGCATATCGAGAATAATTATTCTATGTCAATTGATGATTATTGATATTGAACCAAGTCAATTCTTAAATCGATGTCCATAATTAAAGTTACAAAACCTCATTTTCATTTGACGGCGAGAATTTTGTTTAGTCCCATATAAGACTAATGTCAAGATTACTTGTCTAAATCAAATTAAATTTAAAAATAATAGGAATTTTGATTTAAAAAATTGAAAAACAAGAACTTACATTAATGGCGTAATACGATTTCTTTTAGATTCTCAATATATAATTACGCTTTTTTTAGTTACAAAAGTGATAAGAGTGAAAACGTTATGTATCGCTTCCCCAAGGTGATAGAGAATATAATATACACATTCAATAATGATTGATGGGAGAACACAAAAATATTCTATTTGTTGTTTCTATTAGAATTGTATTTCATTCGTTAAAACAATCTGTCTTTTAAGAAATTTCCTTTAAGTTGTCAAAATAAGAGGCATTGAACAACTCAGTGTCTTTAATGCGATTAATACCATTTTTTTGTCCTTTAGTATAAATTATTTCTATTATTAATTTTTTATGGTAGTTGTGTTCAATATCTAAACTTTTTTAGATAATGCCACGCAACTTGATTAATTTTGATATCGAAAATTGCCGATAAGCGCTACAAGTTTCTGACAATGCATTTAATTTCTACTGCAACTAAATGTTGATTAGAATATTTTTTTAGTTTATTAAAAGTAGATAAAAAAGTGTTTATATAACAAATTTTATTTTTATTTATTTTTAAAATACTTTTGGAGGAGTAGAACGCTGTTTGGCATTTTTTGTATAGATTTTACTGTCTTGCTATAGAAGTCTTTAGTATTTAATTTAGCATTTAAATAATAAAATCATTAAATATATGTATATATTGTATAACACAAAAGATACATTTGTACGTTAATAAATGCGAAATTATACCTTTTGATGATAATGACTTATAATCAAAGATACAATTGAAGTGAATATATTAATTTCCAAAGCGATTAGAATAAATAATATGGTTTGACATAGTACTCCGATAGTAAAAATAGTTATAATGTAATAAAGGATGTAGATGTAAGCGAACCGGATTGTCAAAGAATATAGAATACTTAAGCTTTATTTAACTGTCGACTGTTTTCTAGGGTAAAAGTCTAAACCAATAAATGAAACATATAATCAAAAAGGGATGTAACATCTGTTGAATAATCATCACCATGATTATCACTATTAAAGAGTTATACTGAATATCTATTTAAGTTCATGTAGCAAGGCATTGCGATTGCGTCAATTTCCAACAACAACAGAATTTTGTGATCGCAATATATGTTTCGTGCAGCACTTATCCATATTAAAATAATTAATCCATTTTCAAGCAGCGATGAGTTACTATTGAACCTTGTACTTAGCGAATAATTCAAACGTTTTTAATTTACATATGGCATGTCTACGTTAATGCAAATGTGATATTTTTCTTAGCAATGTCTGTTTATATAATACAATTTTTACTGTGTACTCGTATGTCATTATATTTTGTAATATAAAATAGACAAGTAATGAGTTCAACAATAATGAAGCAAGAAATGTGTCACATTTTTATCGTAATATCATTATAATACATCTATTAATAAAATAACAAGAAGAAAAAAGAGATATGAATCAAATATAACTATAATTCGTATAATTCTATTCGTATAATTCTTGAAAAACTTATATTAAATTTCTATAAAGTTATATAAAAAATGAATATATAAAATACCAAATTTATATTAAATTATATTAAATTTATATTACATTTATATTAAAAATGTAAAAATTATTTCAAATAATTATAGAGTACCATTATAATAAATATTCGTAAATTTATAATAAACTTATATTAAATTATTGTAGTATGTTGCTATAATTAATATTACTCATAAATTTATGCTAAATTATATCAAAATTGTTATAATTTTTTACAATACATTTCTGATAAATAGCATAGTACTGTATTTAAGAATTACTTTACTAGATAATAAACTTTATTAGAACGCGCGAGGATTTGCTGAGAGATTTACAATACAATTTTAAGATAGGATCTCATAAATGGGTAGTGTTGACAAATAATTTGCAGTTATTTTACATACATATATTATCGTTTAATTTAAATAAGTTTCAAATTTATTTTTATGTTGCCAAACAATATGCATCTAGAATTAATCATTTAAGAAACGTTAATGATTGAAACTTAAGAGATTATACACACTAATTGTAATATAACATTACAATTCACAGATATTTGATAAATTATATTAAATATAAAAACAAGGAAAAAATTTTATTTGCAATCAATAATCCTCTTGTCTTGAATTATAATGTATCTTTTGAAGATACCAACTTGATTACATTTTTAAAATGTAAATGTATTTGATGCCCCAGGCATTTGAATTACAATAATTAAAAACGTTAAAATTGTCATGATATACTGAAAAATATTATTAAATTTTATTCTAAGTAATAATTTTGAATAAAAACAGTATTTTATATCAGTTTTTTGAGTTGTTTTATATTTTTGCAAGTTTTTAAGTTGTTTTATAATATGCAACAAAATAATATCGAAGTTTTATCGATAGTAAAAAAATGTTGATAATGAATACAATTTAGTGAAAGATATAAAAATTAAGATATTTAATAAAGTATAAAAATATAAACATAGAAACAAACCTTTTGCAAGAAGCCACTCCCAAAATCAAAGAGACCTAGTCCAGACAATTTTAATGGATGATGCATTATTTGTAATGTAAACTGGTAAATCTGTACAGAGTGATAATAATTTAAGTCTAAACAATTTACTTCAATTCTTTCATAGATCGAAACTTGTCTTACCTCGTTGTGAATGTCAGCATATCGATGAAGATCTGTCAATCGATGAATCATTATATTCATTTCGTTAGACTAAAATTAATTATTTGGCATAAATAAACAAACATATATATACATTTATATTTTTGAAATTATGTATAAATTTACCTTAGCACTAACCCTCTCGCACATATAATTTAGGCCAAAAAACATAGTTACATATAAGGATACCCAAAAGTAAATGTTAATCCAGTCTATTAACGATGATACATAGTTATCATTTGCTGTTAAATGAATATAAATATAACGAAATAATCGCGTTAAATATATCAAATAAGCTACCATTTCCAAAATTATCTGTGTTTCAAATATTGTATTTAATTCGCGAGTAAGTTGGCATAACTCCAAATGAAGATGCCTACATAAAAATGTCAAAATACTCAAATCATTAATAAGAACGTAAAAAATCGTAAATTAAAAAATAATTTTTTAATATAAATTAATTATACAAGTATTATCTAAATAAATCTTTAAAGTCTGTATGCAGTACTTTTATATAATGCTATATCAGACCAAAAGATCTATCCAATAATGGTAATAATACAATCTATCCAAGTACATTTGTGTACCGATTTACATTGTTATCCATAATACGTGCTTGTAATTATTAATATGCATGATATATCGATGAACGGGTACTTCTATTTTTTTCTGTATATATCTTATATCATGTTCATCTCTCAATAATAAACATCTCATATGATCATTTAACTCGTCAAATCTGGTGCTAATGTACCTGCAAAGGAAATATTGTACCAATTTTAAAATTCACGGAGGATGAGTTACAGATAACTCTAAAACATGTATAAATGTTATTATATATATCTCTTTAAACAAAACTAATTAATTTTAATTTATAAAAATATTATATTAAACACTATTTTAACTTTAAAATTATATATATCTCTTACAGGAGAATTATATCTATCATTAATTTACTTTTACTAAAAATAATAATTCTGTAAAAAATATATTTCTTGCGATAACAATTTATTTCTAAAATAGATATTGTGAAATATTATATATGTAATATATAACAAATATTATAAATAATATACAAACCACAGACAAGTTGTAAATACTAAATTCAAGAACATGTTGGCATGTTGAATATGATTCGTAATATAAGGCGTAAGCATGCACCATTTATTCTTTGATGTGTGACAAAACCATGGCATATCAAATATATTCGCCATTTGACTGTATACTAACCACACAATTAATATTCTTTTTACACGTATCCGCAGATTTTGATACATTTTACGAGTACCTAACTCTTCTAATGTATCATCTACAGCAGCAAGTCTTTTTATGAATTTCCCCAGTCTCTAAACAATATTAAGCAAGAATACAATTTACTCAATGTAAGTCTTATTTATGTAAATGTTATATTTGTGCAGGGAACAGAAGTAATTCGTTACTTGTAACGAAGTTATAATTACAAGTTACTTTTTTGGTAACTGGAATATAATATTTTCATCGACTTTAATAAATTAATTTAATAAATATATACATGTAGAATATACCTTATGTTGATGTAAACTTATAATAACTGATGTAATACTGACAAGAAAGTTTATCCCGTTATTGATTAAACTAGAAGTTGCTAAAAACCATTCTTCTTCTTGGAATATGATCACTATATAATAAAAAAGGTAACTGTAAGCACACCACACTGTTATGTTATATAAAGTACTCAAATAAGGTTTTGAAGTATAAACGCATAGACCGAGAACTTGACAACTCAGAAACAAAGGACGTATAGCTTGTTCTATGGTTTTCATGATACTCATTATTATCGGTCCTATTGTAAACTGACAATGTATGTCTGTTATACTTTATTTGACTGACAACATGCGACTAGTTTATCGACGCGACAGAATAATTTATTTGTTAATACATTAGCATTATTACATAATCTTTTTATAAACATATTTGATGACACTTTCAATCTATAATGCCACTGAACTGTTAATGCTTATAATAACAAGTTATATGTAAATGTTAACATGTTAAATGGAAATGTTTTGAGTTTTAGAGATACTCCTTAATTAAAATGTTTAATTTCGTATTGAAATATGCATACCTATGAAGATTAAGTTGCGATATATGTATATTTTTAGTAATTAAATAATTAATTTTAAATGCATATGTTTCTAACATGACTAATGATATTGATTAATACTCTAAGTAAAGGAATTTATTTTTATATATAACGTAATTAACTAATCAGAATAAAGTAATCTATAAATATTAAATAATATTAAAAAAAAGATAAATAAAAATAATTTTTTAACATTCGAAAATTACTATATGTGGAGAATATATTTTTCGAAATAAAAAAGGTATAATATTTTAATTATCACATGTATTTCTGACTTTTGATAAATTCGACTGAACAAAATTTTTGAATTATATAATTTTGAATTATAATAAAAATAATAAATTGTTACATTCTACAACACAAAGTATTGTGTAACAATATTGCAGCAATATTATTTTGAACTATTGCAATATTTAACATTGCTGCAATATCGTAATATTCCTGTTTGGTAAAAATAAAATGTTGCAATATTTTAAAAAATATTGCATACGAACTGCTAT
>NW_017304543.1:72235-77581 GCF_001594115.1 Trachymyrmex septentrionalis
TAAAATTTTATTTTTTTTTATGATAATGACTTATCGTAAATATAATTGACGTAATTATATTTTAAAGTAATTATAATAAATGTAGTTCGACATAGTACTCTGAAAATAAAAATAATTATTATATAATAAAGGATGTAGATATAAGGGTATCAGATTATTAAAAGTATAGAATACTTGAGTGTAAGAGACGAACTATCGATTGTTTTTTAGGGTATATAAATCAAAAAGAGATATCTGATGAACAATAATGACCATGATTATCACCATTAAAAGATTATACTGACTATTTAAGTTTATTTAATTAAGGTTCAAAGGCATTGCGATTATCAATTTCCAGTCACAACCGAGCTTCGTAATCGCAATATTTATTTCATTTGGTACTTATCCATATTAAAATGATTGATTTATTTTCAAGGATAAAAGGGATGAGTCACTATTAAATTTTGCATACAACGAATAATTTAAACGATGTTTCTCATTTATATGTCTATATTAATGCTAATACATGTCGTATTTTTCTTGGCAATATTAATTTGTATATTGCAATTTTTACTGTATGTCATTATTTTTTATGCTATATAATGTGACTAATAAGTAATGAGGCTAACAATAATAAAGTAAAAAGTGACGTTATTATCGTAACATCAAATTTATTACAATGTAATAATTTATGTAATAACAAAGAGAAAGTATTAGGGATGAAAAATATAACCATTTGTATAATTCTTGAAAAAGTTATATAAACTTCTAAAGTTAAATAAAAATTTTAAACAAAGTTACATAAAAATGTATATATATGAAATACTCAATGTTATTCTCATTATGAAATATCAAATTTATATTAAATTTATATCAAATATAAAAACATATATAAAATTATACAAGTACGATTGTAATTATTATTTGTAAATTTATGCTACTTGTATATTCTAATTCATTTGCTTTCTGTTTTGTGATGACGTGGTTTGTAAATAAATATAGTATATAGTATATAATATAAATATAGTATATAGTAATTATTGTGAAGGTTTCTTTTAGCGCTTGTGTATATCAAAAAATTATACAGATAAATTATATTTATAAAAACAATATTAATTATATTCATTACTATGTATATTTATATATAATGAATCTACATATAATGGATGGAAAAAAAAATTATTTAATTAATAAAGTAGAAGGATTAATATCAAACTTTTTATCTATTTACAAGTAATACTATACTTCTAATGAATATTTTATTATTACAAATTATAAATTTTACTAGAAAACGAGGATTTGTTGAAAGTTTTAGTATAATTGTACGATAGGATCTTTGATATGGATAGTGACTCATAAATAATTTACCTGATAAATTATTTTTACTTATATTATTAATTTTTAATAATTGAATTTCATAAGTTTCAGTTCTATTTTTATGTTAACAGAGTAACAATATGCATCTAACATTAATCATTTAATAAACATTAGTGATCGAAACAAAAATATGCGCACTCAACAATATAACATTGTGAATATATTACATATATTCGAAAAATATCAATAAAATAACAAAAATATTATTTATTTGCAAATAATAGCTTCCATGTATCATAATTTATTTCTTTTAGATATCAACTTAATTCAATCATTTTTTTATTTAATACGTAAACGTTTTAGAATCGCCAGACATTTGGATTATAATAATCGAAAACGTCAAAATTGTTATGACAAACTGCAAGAAATAATGTTGATTAAATTGTAATCTAGGTAACATAGTTTTGATAAGAAAGAAAGAGAGAGAGAGAGAGAGAGAGAGAGAGAGAGAGAAATAATATTTGGACTAGTTTTTTCATTAATAATTTATATTTTCATTACAATATGCAATAAAATAATACTAAAATTTTATCTAGGCGATAATAAAGAAACGTTTGGTAATAATGAATGCAATTTAGTGTAAAAAATAAAAATGAAAATATATTTAATAAAGTATAAAAATATAAATATTGAAACGAACTTTTCGCAAAAAGCCATTCCCAAAATCGAAGAGACTTAGTCCAGACAATTTTAACGGATGATGTATTATTTGTAGTGTAAATTGGTAAATCTGTACAAAATAGTTACTAGTTAAATCTAAACAATTTACTTCAGTTGTCTTTTGGGTACTATTGAAACTTATTTTACCTCTTTGCGTATACCAGCATATTGAGAAACATCTGTCAATCGATGAATTATTATATTTATTTCGTTAGACTAAAATTAATAATAATTTGCCATAAATAAATAAGTAAATATGTACATTTATATTTTTAAAATTATGTATGGCTTTACTTTAGCACAAACACTCTCGCTGACATAATTTGTCCAGAAAAGTCTAGCTATATATAAAGATATCCAAACATAAATTTGAATCCAATCTAGCGATGATATAAAGTTATCATTTGAAGTTAAATGTACGTATATATAACGTAACATTTTAGTTAAATATGTCAAAGAAGCTACCATTTCCATTGTTATCTGTGTTTCAAATATTGCATTTAATTCACGAGTAAGTTGACATAATTCCAAGTGGAGATGCCTATACATAAAAACAATTAAATTAATAAAAGTATTAAAAAAATAACGAATTAAAAATTTTTTTAGTTTACTATTTTTTTCTATTTAGATTACAAAATTAATTTTTTAATCTAAATAAAATATATGTAAATAAATCTCAAATTTCTGCTAAATGTTAAACACTTTTGTGTAATGCTACATCGGATCATCTATATATATCAAAAATAATATTTAATTCAATAATGGTAATAATGTAATCTATCCAAGTACATTTGTATACTGATTTACATTGTGATCCACAACACGCGCTTGTAATTATTGATATATCGACAAACAGGTACTATTTTTCTCCATATATATCTTATGTCATGTTCCTCTCTCAATAACAAACCTCTTATACGTTCATTTAATTTGTCAAATCTGGTGCCAATGTACCTAAAAAGAAAAAATTATTTAATTTTAAAATTTATAGAAAATATGCTACAAATAACTTCAAAAGTGTGCATTAATTGATTATATCTTGTCTTTATTAATTTATATTTATAAAAATGTTGTATTAAACTATAAAACACTATTTTAATTTAAAAATTTTATGTAAGAAAATTTGTGTATAAGAATTATATCTATTATTAAATTATTTTTATTAAAAATATTAATATTTTCTAAAAAATATATTCCTTACGATAATAACTCATTTATAAGATAAATGTTGATTAAAATATGTAGTATATGTTATAAATAATATACAAACCACAGAAAAATTGTAAATATTAAATTTACAAACATGTTGACATGGAGATAATGATTCAGAATATAAGGCGAAAGCATACACCATTGAGTCTCCGATGTGTGACAGAGATATGATATATCACATGTATTTGCTATTTGACTATATATCAACCATACAATTAATATTGTTTTTATACGTATATGCAACTTTCGATACATTTTAGGAGTACCTAACTCTTCTAATGTATCATCTACAGCAGCAAGCCTTTTTATGAATTTTCCCAATCTCTGACCAATATTAGGCAAGAATACAATTTATTTGATATAAGGTCAATTTATGTAAAAATTATTTTTATGTATACACAATTATAAATAAAAATAATACGTTTAACGGTTAAGGTGGATCTTTGAATTTATATACTACTTATGTAGTCATAAAATTGCGCGGTAAATTGATTTTTCAGTCTTAATACTCAAAGCCAATTAACTACAATAGTGATATCATAAATTAAACTGACAAATAATTTAATAATTTAATATTCATAGGCAGTTTAGAAAAATTTTAATTTTGCTAAACAATATATTAAAATCCGTAAATAATTGTATTGAGAAAAATATTATCTCGGTCGGAAATCGAACCCGGATTTCTTACATTCTGTGCAAGCATCTTTACTGTTAGATCACCAAGGCCTTAGTATAATATTTTTCGCAATAATTAGTGGAAACAATGTCTCTTTCAGTCGACGTAAATGAATAATAATAAACAAAGGATTTCTTAAGACCATTAATATGAATATACAATTAATAAGGAATAAATGCCTTTAATAATTAAAAAACCTTTTACGATCAAAGATTAAGTTTAAATTATTATATATAAATTTATATACTATTTATGTAGTCATTTAAATTATTTACAATTTTAATATGTTACTTAGTATTAGTAAGAAGATCTTTCTAAGATGTTCTTATGAGCATCAAATTATTAAAATGCTAATTAATTTAATTTGTGATATTACTAGTTCAGATGAGATTGCGTTTTAAGATTGAAAAATCAATTCACCGTGCAATTTAAATAATCATATAGATAGTATATAAATTTACATCAAATCATTTAAGCACTTAAGATCTAGCTTGATTTAAAGGCTTTTTTTCTTATTAGGTATGTATTCATTGGCAGTCCTAAGAAATCCTATGTTCAATATTGTTATATTTATGTAACTATATTTTTATTATAAAGAATACAATATTAATTGACTTTAATAAATTAATTCAAATATTAAATATATATGTACGTACGTTATATTGATGTAAACATATAATAGATGTAATACAGACGAGATCGTCAATCATGATATTGATTAAAGTAGAAGGTGCTAAAAACCATTTTTCCAGTTTAAATGCAAACGTTATATAATAACAAATATAACTGTAAGCACACCACACTGTTACATTACATAAAATACTCAAATAAAGTTTTGAAGTATAGACACTTAGACTAAGAATGCGACAAGTCAAGAACAAAGGATGTATAGCTTGTTCTATGGTATTCATCATTATACTCATCATTATTGTCCTTGTTAACTGACGTATGTTTGTTGTACTTCATTTGGCCAACGTACAGCTATTTATCAATGTAACAGAATAATTTATACATCAATACATTAATGTTATATATTATTTAACTTTCTCCATGTTAAACATACTTAATGACACTTTCGATCTATGATGCTGCCTAATTATTAATGTTAATAACAAAATGTTACTGCAAATTCTTTTAGCTTGGGGACATTTCCAATTAAAATATTTAATTCGATATTAAAATTTTAAGTAAAAGTATATGACACATAGAAATTAAGTAGCGATATAATGTATATTTTTAACTAAAGATCTAAGTTTTAAATTAATATGTTTTTATAATGTTTAATATCGATTCTAAATAAAATATTCATTTTTGTACGTTACGTTACTAATTAATTAAAAAGTAATCTATAAGTATTAAAAAGTTTTATTTAATATAAGTACATGTAGCTGTATAAACGACATAAATTAAACTAATAAATTTAGGAATTATATATATATATA
>NW_017304543.1:77681-78518 GCF_001594115.1 Trachymyrmex septentrionalis
TTCATGGCGCAAATGGACTTTATTCTTATATGCACTCAAATCTCTATTAATATATACGTATAATGACAAGAAATAGGAGCATAGAACAGTAAAGTTCTTTATCTTTCTAAGTCTTTATTAATTTATTTTATCATTAACATATTTATTTACTTTTTTTACATAATTTTTTTTAATATTGTGTGGAATTGAAAATAAAACATTCCAATTAAAAGAATGATATAGGCATTATCTGCAAAGTCATTTGCATTCCAAAGTAGTCATTTATATTGCGAGCTATTCGGCAGAGTTCCGAATGGGGGTGTCTAAAAAGATACTCTTCGTAATAAACAAATATAATTAAAAATATTTATTAATCTTTTATTTTTAAAATATATTATATGGCAGAGTTGCTGAATGTATTAAAATCACGTATACAATACTAATCACAATGTATTGAAATAACATAAATACAAGAAATCAGAAATCACTTTCATAAGCGAGTACCTACCCCCTCGGTAAATAAGACAGTCAAGCATTCCTCAAATCAAGAAATTATTAGAAATTAAACAAAAAAGGGATTGTTGTACTCGGTCGCGCGTCTCAAATTTCTTTCGGAAAACAAATGGAATCACTTTAAAATCACGTTGAAATAACATAAATACAAGAAATCGAAAATCACTTTTGTAAGTGAGTATCTTCTTGATCTAATATCTACTATATATAATAAAAAGTTGCATATAATCATTTATTCATATATATTGGCAAATTATGAAAGAGATAATATCTAATCGATAATATCTAATAATGATGATAGCATTGCTTTTTAATATTAGTTTTTTTTGTAACCTCAATAATATA
>NW_017304543.1:78618-79395 GCF_001594115.1 Trachymyrmex septentrionalis
TTAAATTAATATTATTGTAATTATTTATACTGCATATTTTATAAACCAATACATTTATTTATAACCTTAGAAAATCATGATTACTAAATAAAAATACAAATATTACATAATAAGTTATTAGAAAGATAGTTTAAAGAATTTTGATTATTGTCTTATTCTCTTGTTATTTATCGTATTATATTATACTATCTTCGCTACAAATTTCGATCTATACTTACATGTAGAAAAAAATCTGGTTGCGCCATAAAAATATTAGTGATAAGAATTCATTGTTATCGCATGCTTGTTTTTTAGAGCACTTACGCAAATATTAAAAAGGTTGATGTATTTTATAAAATGTAAAGATTTATATTAATACTCATTCTTTCATGTTTTTGTTTAGTAATCGTGAGTCACTTATTCTTATTTTCAATATAAATAGTAGTGTTTATTAAAATTTGATTTATGTATATAGAATTAAAAAATACTATAAAAATTATATAGCATTATAACATTTTGTATATTAGTTGCTCATATAATTTATTATTTAATCTATTATTATATTATTATTATATTAATTATATTGGAATATTTAAAATATTCCAATTATATTTAGAAATGTTATATGTTTTTTCTTTTGCTACGGAATTTATGCTTATGATTATACTATAATATTATAATATGCGTTTAATTCAAATATTCACTATATATAAAGGTATAGAAGAAAATTGGGAAAAAAATTTAGTAATTAATAGAGAGAGAGAGAGAGAGAGAGAGAGAGAGAGAGAGAGAGAGAGA
>NW_017304543.1:79495-82689 GCF_001594115.1 Trachymyrmex septentrionalis
GAGAGAGAGAGAGAGAGAGAAACAGAGAAGTAATCATAGTTATTAATAAGAATAAAATTAATATTACGTACAACAATTTTTATACTTTATATGATTTTATGGTTAATAAATCTGATTTAGTTGATTTTTTTTAAAAACCATCGTATTCTTTACGTGTGTGTGGTATGGGAGACATCTGTATTATAATGATAATGAATGTTGTAATTGTTATGACAAACTGAAAAAAATATAAAAATTAAATTTTCCGACTAAAGATTCCAATGGAAGATAAAATTATTTCAGTATTTTTGTATTTATATTTTTGTTATATAACAATAAAGTGATTTAAAATTTTATTAAAGATAATTACACACATTTTATATTGTAGTATATAATATAATATAATATAGTATATAATATAATATAATTTATAGAGAGAGTATATAATATAAAAATTTTTAAAGTATAAAAAATACGTATATAAATAGGAACTTACTTTTTGTATAAAGCTATTACCGAGATAGAAGAAATCCAGTGCTGTGAATCTTAATGGATGCTGTATTATTTGTAATATAAACTGAGAAATCTACGTACACAAAGTTGTTATCAAAATTTGAACAATTTATTCGAATTATCTTTCTTTTATTAATTTTTCTTACCTCTTCACGAATGTCAGTGTATCGATGAAAATCTGTTAATTGATGAATTACTTTTATTCTGTTAGACTGAAATTAATTATTTATTATTATTAATAAGTCTATATACGTAACATATACATACATATCTATAATATATGAAAATTTACCTTAGCAGTAACAGTTTCGCAGATATAATTTAAAAAGAATATTTTGGTCACATCTAAGAATATCCAATAACATAGACTAAACCAATTAAACGTTGAAACTAAAAAACGACCTTTCGTTTTTATATGGACAAAAATATAGTTACACAATCTTATTATTAATATCAAATAAGATCCTATTTCCATAATTATTTGTATTCCAAATATTACGTTTAATTGACGAGCAATTTGACACAATTCCAAATGTAGATGCCTATAAAAAAATAATATTTATTAGTGAAAGCATAGTAAAAAACATGTGAGCAAAAAATCATTTCTTTATTATTTAGATAAGTTAAATTCCTATCAAATCCCAAATGCACTATTTTTAATATTAGATCAGACTCAAATGGGTAATCTATCCAAACATGTTTGTATTCCAATTTACATTGAAATCCATATCGCGTGCTTGTAATTGTCAGTACACGTGATATATTGACGCGAGATCATTACAGCTTTTTTCTGTGTACATTTTAATTTGTGTCCATCTTTCAACAAACATTTCACATATTCGCTTATCTTGTCAAATTTAGTACCAATGTACCTGTGCATATAAAAAACAATTCCAATTATAAATTATAAAGAATAAATCGAAACAAATAATAAATAAATACGTATATGATTACTATAAGGTCTGTAAATTTCCTATAATTTGCTTCATTTATATCTACCGGAATATTCTAGAACATGTTTTTTATAATTTATAAATTACATATAGATATGTATTTAAATAAAATTCTCTCTCTCTCTCTCTCTCTCTCTCTCTCTCTCTCTCCGTTATTTTTACTAAAAAATATTAAAAATTATGTAAAGAAATAATTGTAAAGTTTTTTGTAAAAAATACATATATATATTGAATGCATTAATTATTTTGATAATTATATAAAAATTATAAAGTATACTTAAACATATTCTAAATAATATACCAACCACAGAATAGTTATAAATAATGAATCCACAAACATGTTGACATGGTAGAAATAATTTGTGATATGCGGTATAAGTAAATACCGACGATCTTCTTTTACATAGAACCACCATGTCATATCGCATATATTTCCCATACAACTACATATTAACCATCCAATTAATATCCCTTTTGCACGTATGTACAATTTGTGATATAGTTTTGGTATACCTAATTCTTTCAACGTATTATCCACGGCAGCAAGTCTTTTTATGATTATCTGAAATCTCTGAATATAACGTTATACAATAATTCTATGTATATATTTTTTTATATACATATAAAACTGCGTAAAAATGAGTTATAATATACCATTTAAAATGCTATATTTTAGTCATTTGGTATATTAATCTAAATTAATATAAACATTGAATACTTATCTATATACCTTGCTCAGATACATATTTACGATAACAGATATAATGCTGGTAAAAATGCCAAACTGCGTATCGATTATAGCATAGGTTGATTGAAACCATATCTCTACCTTAAGTACGGTCACAATATAGTAAAAAAGGCAACAATAAATAATCCATAACGTCAGATTATAGAAAACATTTAAATAAGGTTTCTTTGAAGAGTAAATTCCTAAACCGAGTAGAGAAGAAGTCAGGATTAGTGGATGTATAGCCTGTTCTATACTAGTCACCATAGCTGTTACTATCGTTGTTCCGGTCATAAACTAACGTCGTATATTAATTCGAAGCTCACATAAGCTTCATTTATTCGTTGTAATTTACTTATCAAGATGCTAGAATAATAATGTAATTTACTTATCAAGATGCTAGAATAATAATGGATTAATGTATTAGCATTATGAATTATATGATTCCTTTATAAACGTAGGCACATAATGACATAATCGATCAACGTCGTTAGACATTTATACACAATAACTAGCATAAGACTTCCAGTTTACAAACTTAGTAATCAATTAAAATGTTTATTTTTATATTAAAGTTGTACAATAAGTACGAATTAGGTAGACATTTTGATATTTTTTTTAATTAAACAGATAGTCGATTTATTATGAGCTTACATATGTATGTTTATAATGAAAGGATAATCATTCTTGAGTTCTAATGTACAATCCATTAGAAGTCCGACAAATTCCTTGAAGTCTAGTGAAGTCCAGAAAGTCCAGCAAAGTCTATCGAAGTCCGATGAAGTCCATGACAATCCGTGAAGTCCGGTGAAGTCAGAAGTCTAGGTGTAAACCTATTTTTTGAGTGATTATCTCTTCGATTTATAATCAAAACACAGATTGATTTTTAAAATAAATACCAATTTATTTTAAAGTCTTTTTATTGTTAATTAAATAAGAACTTATCTGTATATATTACAAATATTTAAGAGTTTATTTAAACTGTACGTACGTACAACTACTTGATAATATATATATATATA
>NW_017304543.1:82789-137479 GCF_001594115.1 Trachymyrmex septentrionalis
AATTGTAAAAGTAATATATATTATAGAAGATATATATTATAACTGTATATTTCTTTTCTATATAACAACATCTCTTTCAAAACATGTTTCATTAATTCCTTCAGTTTTTGATATTTGAGTCATAGGAGAAGTATCCATTTGCAATACAAAAATAATAACGGTAAGAACCCATATAAAGAACTAGAAGAAAAAAAACCAATTATATAATAAATATCGTCACTTTAATTTATTTATTTATTTATTTTAACTATAGATTATTATTACATGGAAAGAACAGTTTTGCAAAGTATCTGAAAATTTAATCAGGTACTAATCTAAAAATAATTTTATTGCATTGTCAGAATAATTATGTAGAATGCTAAAGCTGATGGCTAGAATAATAGAATTTTTTCCTCACATAATTATTTTGATGGTCAACAAAATTATTTATCCAGATTGAAACGTTTCGAGGGATAAATGTCATTATTATATAAACTAAGGTTTAATTATATTATTATTTCTCTACGTTCTTCAATCAGCAGTAACTCTCTCAAAAGCATTTTATTTATTATTTATTAATTAATTCATTAAATTTATAAATTAAATAATTAAAACTGTTAATATTTAAATTTAAAACTATTTTTTTTAACTATTCTGTATCGACCTCGATTTTTAGATATTTCAGCAAAATCATTCTCTTTCCAATTAGTTAAATATATTATTAGTTTAATATAAATAATATTAAAGACTAACCTTATTAATGAATTTGTGGCCAAAGTGAAATATGCCCTTTATGCCAAATTCCAATGGCCGAAATGATATTTGCAAAAGAAACTGATAAATCTATAATATAATATAATTCTTGCCTAAAGTTACATACTTATATGAAGCTATTTGAAAATTATTTACAATTAAGAAAATATTAAAAAATTTATTTTACCTCTTTACGTGATTCCGTAAACCGTATGAGATTTGTTAATTTATGTGTCAAGACTTTAGTTTTTTGCACCTGAAATAATATAAAGTTAATTATATTATTTATAATTTTGACATTTATAATAATTGTATGACTTTCAATAGTAATATAGAATATAAACATCTATATGATTAAACTTGTAATTTTTTTATGAAGAAGTGAGATTATTTAATCTTTTATTCTAATATCTAAGAAAATGTTCATCTTTATAGTATTTATTCTTTTTATATATACCAATTATTATTTATATTTGCTAAAGAAGTTTTGATGTCATCTTAAAGGAAGAGAAAGAGAGAGAGGAAAGGGGGAGAGAGAGAAAGAGAGAGAAATTATATTATAACTTCTACTTATAAGGATATTTTCCCTTTATAATGTAGTATGCAAAAATTAGCTTACCTTGGCACTAACATTTTCGCAAATATAATTCAGTGATATGAATTTTGTTAAAAATACCATGCACCATATGTCGTTAGTAAGAATAAGTTTTAGTTTAGCTGAATTGTTCTCATATATATATGTTAAGCACAGTATCATATGGTATTGGGCAAAAAATGTTGTGACTAAAATAAAGAAACAAGATATCATCTGCAATGTTAATTGTGTCCCGAATAAATCGTTTATGTCACGAGCTATTCGACAGAGTTCCAAATGAAGATGCCTAAAACGACATTATATTAATAAATAAATATATCTTATTATAAATTTATATTTATCAGATTTGTTATTACTTTATACTTTATGTATTTTATGTGCGCGTGAAGAATTTGTCAAAATTCTAATTTGGAATAAATCAGCGACTATTGTGTTTTGATTTCTAATTCTAAAGTATATGAAAATTAAGAAAAATTAAATAATAATTTAAATAAGTAGATACTAATTTATATTAGTGTAATTAATCATAAAGTTCTTATTTACTCAGATTAGACAGCGTTGCACAAATAATAGTAAATTTTATTTTAATTGTTACTGCAAAAATATATAGAATGTAATGTATTATCTAATTAATATTTATTCGTACATCATGTAAATTATAATTAGAAATTTAATAGATTATTATAAATAAATGCGAAATTATCATTTATTAGACAGATAAATGATAATATACTTATACGTGTAGTTAATATAATAATTTTCTCTTTTCACGAAATATGTCACTTTCTTAATTATTATTGTGTCACTTTAGTGATTAATTTACATTATGGTCCATATTACACGCTTGCGATTCTCTGAATTACAGACATAATGGCGAATAACGAGAGACTTTTTCCACTTGCATCTCAGCCCACACTCTTCTGTCTCTGACAGTTGTTCAATATAGGCATTTATTTTATCCAATCTGGTACCGATACATCTGTGATTTTTTGTTTTTAAAAAATATTTAAAAAGATATCTTTAAATATTATATTTACATACGCAATAGTTAAATAAAATATTTATCGAATTCTTTTCTTTTACTTAAATTAGAATTTTATAAATTTATATAATAAATAATAATCATAAATTTACGAATTTATATATCAATTGGAAAATTTTATTTTAACAGCAAATAATTGAACCTATATATGGCATCAACATAAAACAATTTAATAAATTTCGGGAGACACGGTAGTGTCTCGGCGCTAAAACAAGCGCAGCGATACTATATTCAAGATACATATATACACATTTAATATAATATTTTAACTTTCAATTTAAATATTTAATTTATAACAATTTTTGTAGATTTTAATTGGTCAGATTTAGTCCCATACGAATAATAGTTTAGTCAGAAGCTATGCATTTAGAGGTTTATTTCCATGTCCAGATCAGGGCGAAGAATAGTATGATATCTGATGAAATGAACTGCAACGTTCATGAATTTTAATAATGGATCTGTATACGGAAAGTTAACCAGCGAAACGCATAGCTTCTGTAAAGTACCTATGGAAGCCTCAAAAGTATTAACGTTTATTTTTACGCAGCTTCAATTATAATAGTTTTTATCAAGTAAAGTTTTTATCAAATACAGTTTACAAACCTTACAACAAATGCAAATATTATATTTCCAATAGTGCTAACATAAATAGGATATCCCATAATGAAACCAATAAACATGGCTTTTATATTGTTATGCTTTTCTATATTCCAAATAGAATCGGTAATAAATAATATAAGAATCACTATAAAATATATAATTAACGTCAATTTTATCAAGTTTTGAATTGTGTGATATTCCTTGGGTGTTCCAAGTTTTTCTAATGTATCATCCACGAGACTAAGTTTTTTTATACATATGTGGATTTTCTGAAGACAAGAAAATATATAAATTGTATCATTTTTAGAAAAATATGCAAAAAACATATATGTATACGTAAAGGAATATATACATATGTATAACACATAACAGTAATAAAACAAATGGTAATAAAACAATAACTTTGATAAAAACCTTAAAAAAACTTTTATATTATATAACGCAAAATAAATTGAATATAAAATTGTTTAATTTTGTAAAAGTTCTTAAAAAATTAATATTTTTAAATAAAAATTTTTTGAAGGAACATAAGAATTTATTCTACGTGAATGTAAAAATAGATTTGCTTAATTAATTAATTTTTAATTAAATTTGACTATAATAAAAGTAATTCCAAAATAGCAATGTAATATTATTGTGTATTATCTGTTTCGCTTTAGATTAGATGTTAGAACAATGATGTAACATTTATAAAGAAAAGATATACCTGGTGTTTGAGAACGGTGATGGTTACAGATATTAGCGTCACAAAAATATTTATTTGTGTTGAGTAATAAGACAAGTGGTTATTAAATATATGTTTTGGCGTAAAAGCATACATCATAACATCAAACGCATATTTATAGAGACTCCACACAATTGTTACATAAAAAACACTTAAGCGAAATTTCCAATAATTGAGAGGATATCTAAGATTTCCGGAACCAAGGAGAAAAGCAATAAAGGACAGAGGTCTAAAAGCTTTTTGTATAGTATCAACCATGATCGTAACTGTTGCAAGAACTAACTATTACATGAATGCCAAGTTGAGAGTCATGTAATATATAAAAGAATATTCATCACGATTATTTGATTAGATCAACTCATTACAATGTCGTTAAACCATTAAACAATATCATATGTACATAAATATATATGTATATATAATGTATGTATGTACATAATTAGGATGAGAATCAATATTTCTAAAAAGAATGATTATTATTACAATCATTACAAAGAATGTTTATTACAATCATTTTTAAACTATATATTGTTATTCACATATGTCATATGTATAATGTAAATGTTTATATACATCTATACAATATATATACACATATATGTATTTAATAAACAAATTTTCTCTCCGATGACCTTTAAATTATATTCGTAAAAAGTAAATTTCTTATTGTATTAATAATTTATATTATTTGAAAAAGAAAGTTATTATTAGCTAATTTATTATTATACAATTTACCTTTTTTAAATTATTGTCATTTGATTTTTTAAAAGTTTTACTACGGTAAAGAGAAAGCAAAATTATAGACAAAATTATAGACAAAATAAAATTAATAAAATTTTAATCAATTTTATTAATCAAGTTATTTATATAATCATAAAATATTTTTAATAAATTTAATGTATACATTTTAATATGTTTGAAAAATTTTTATTCAACCTGAACATTAATACACATAACATTTATAAAGAATAGTACTTTTTTTTAAAGCACTTATAAACTATTTCGTAAACTTTTACTCCTTGAAATAGTAGTATTTTAATGGAAGATTTATCTAACGTGTTCAAATTTTTTATTTTACGTATCACTTTGTTGCGCAGATTATATTACGGTTGTATTCATTTGTATTAGTATAACAACATATGTCGTGACCGTGGTACAAAACTAAAAAAAATATCGATGATTTTTTTCTTTTTTTTTATTTTCAAATGTCATATAATTACATTAAATAATGTAATATCATATTCTAATTTTTTATATACAATTATATTAAAAATATTATTATTAGGAATAAATAATAAATATTATTTCATTTAATTGATTAAGTTAAACAAATATATAAATAGCATACCTTGCCAGTAAGTGAATTATCAATTGAAAAGAAACCACAAGCAGAAAAGTTTAATGAATTAAGCATTATTTGTTGTGTAAATTGATGAATCTGCAAACACATTTTTGCATTCTTATTATTATATGCCTAATTATTATAATTATATATTACCCAAGTTATGAATGTAAATATTAATTTTATACAAATTTGCAATTTATATATGAAATAAATTAGTTTCTGTATATAAAGATTAATAATGTTTTATGTTATAAAGGAAAAGATCTAATTTGATTTATATAAAGATGGGATTACATGATGCTCAATTTCTTGAATAATAAGCATTCATGCATACATGCACACAAGCAATGCTGCTATGCTTGCTTTGATCCATACAGTCTGACATTTGACAAATAACTACAAAGTTAGTAATTTTTTTTTTATTGATGCATGCAAGAAAATAAACTATATGAAGTAATCCATAATAAATATAAAAATTATGTATATGCAGCATGTGGCGCTCAATGCATGAACGAATTCTAGTATACATCAAAGCAGGCATGACTGTATCATTCAAGAAATCGAATATTTTGTGATTCCATCTTAATTATTAATAATACATAAACAGACTTACCTCTTCTCTCATATCATTATCGATAATAGATCCTTCAAAGGATTGTAGAATTTCACTTGTTTTACATGCCTGAAATGAATATTTGTGTATACAATGTGAATTTAATATGATTTAATATGATTTAATAGTTAGAGAAATAAATTAAATACTATGTGTGCGATGCGTGTTATATATTTACAAAGAATTAAAATATTATTTATATATATTTATGTGTATTTAAAAGATACTCTGAGTATACAATTTATATATAAAAAATAAATTCTGTAATATTCTCTCTCTCTCTCTCTCTCTCTCTCTCTCTCTCTCTCTCTCTCGCACAAACTTGATATATATTTAACTATGAATAACTACATTCTAAACTTATTTGTAACTTATTTGTAAATTTGTAAACTTATTTGTAATTGTGCACCTTAATTTTATCGCAAAAAATATTTTTTTTACCTCGGTTGACGCACTCGTGCAAAGCCAATTTATTAATATAATTTTAAGTAAATAAATGCTTCCCCATATTGCCATGGCAATAATCTTTTCATTATTGGCCGTTATATGACCAGAAAAAACACAATATAAATAATAAGCATTCGATGTTACTACTGTAAAATGGACTGTCAATTCGAATAGAAATTGCACACAATAATCAGAATTAATTTGTCTTCCTATTCTTGTAATTTCCAAATGTAAATGTCTTTAACAGAAAAATATTAATTAGTGATTATTTATTAAATATAATATTAAAATCTTTTTGAATATTCGTGCATGCGTCGCGCATGCATACGTGTGTGCGTGCATGCGTACGGGTGTGGGTATGTAAGGGAGAATGTATAAACAATATAATATATTATAGGACCGTATATATAATAACACAAACTATAGAAATCAAAGCCTTAAAAACGATCTAGCTGAATCTTAATGCTTGTATGATTCTTATGTGAAGTTATTATTATATTACGTATGTGTGATATTACTGCGGTAGTTTAGTGGAATTTTCAACACCGAAAAATCATTTCAGCGCGCGTTTCTACATACGTATATTATATTCACATGTATATATATTCACATGTATATATATTCACACAAGAATTATATAAGCATTAAGATCCAGCAATTTGATTTCTATAGTTTGTGTTAGAATGTACAAAGTAGTTCTTAAACTGTAAAAACTGTTGCAAAAATTATTATGTTTCACACTAAAACATTGTAAGTGCAAAAATCATGAAGATGTGTTTTAGCTCATAAATAGATTATAACTTTAAAATACTCTGTCCTATCACGTATAGTTTGGCGTAAAATGTGCTGCTATAAGTGGTGAAAAATGGATAGTGAAAATCGAAACATATTGTAAATCCATAATGTGATTAGCATTTTTATTTAGACTTACAATAATTTGACTTGTATTTTTACTTTGAAATATTATTTTTACTTTGACTTACATTGAAATTTTAACAACTTTTAATATAATTTTTTAAAATTAAAATTACTTAATTAAAATTTTTTGCAAAAAATACTTTCATTTTTAGTTATTGCGATAATTCTTTTAGAATTTTAAGCTAACAGTTTTCAAGAAAATAAGTTTTTCTTTCTCCCGAAAAATTAAAAAATTAAAAATTATAATGTTTTGCTTTGGCACGTCTTATATGTATTATATTTTTTAATTTAATAAATGTTATCAATAAATATTATGCGATAAAATGCAACTATGTTTTAAAGTATTATATATTTAATCATTATTACAAGATTTATTTATATAATTGTTATTATATACTAATGGAAACTTCATAATATATAGGAGCAAGAATAATTATTGATCTTACCTTAAAGTCTGCATGAGATGCATTATATTTTCTTTGTGATTTTTATAATTTACCATGACAAATGCAATAGACGTATTTTCATGCTGATTATGAATCTTGAAAGTATTTGATTCATTTATACAGAACACTATATTATTGATTAGAGTATTTGTCTGCTGAAATTTGGTTTGGACGCATCTATTGTAATTTTAATCAGTGCGTAAGTACGTAAATAGAAGCGTGTTACACTTGTCCAAACAATTTAAAAAGAAATATCTCATAATAACTACAATCGAACTAAATGTCTTAGAAATTAAAACAATTTTAATAGTTTTAATACTTCACATAAACTTCTCATAATACGTTTGAGTATTCTTTGAGAAACATATTACTTGCCTGATAAATGAGGCGAACGTGAGGTCTATTACAGAATTTATCATAATCGGAAAAATAAAACATATGCAACTATAAAAGGCAAACCAATATCCAACATTGATATACGTCCACATTATATGCAAGATGCATATTATTATCATGCCTGTTAGCCAGAGAGCCATAAGGAACAGAATATTGCGAAAATTTTTTTGATACTCTCTTTTTATACCCAATGCTTCTAAAGTATTGTCCACTATATTACTCCTTTTAATTATGATATTTATATTCTTAAAAAATTAAAATTTGTTAATAGAATTGTCAATTTGTTCGACAATACTTATTGTTACTACGTAAACAGAAGACATTATGATCAAAGAAAAAAATATATATGCGTGTAAACATAAGATGTTATGTCAAAGAAAAATATAAATGCGCGTAAACTTAATATTTCTATAATTCATAAAAGAATATAAAAGAGGAAGACTTTTATTATATATTCTTATATTAATTAAATATCGATATTTCTATAATTTGTTAATGCAATTTGTTCATATCTCTCATCGCCGCTTTTACATGAAACTTACATACCTCTGACTTCCACCAAAACAGAATTATAGCCAAGATGGCAACTAAGATGTTGATCCCCAAGACATAATGAAATATCATAAACTCATAATCAAACGCTTGCTGGAAGATATCAATTCCTTTGTAAAGTATAATAAAGTAACCAATCATTATTGAGATGACGTAGAAAATACTAAAAAAATATCGTGGACGATTTATCGGTATTTCGAATATTCCCATGCAAAATATACAGTTGAGCCATATAATAGGCATAACTGCCTGTTTCAAATTTCTCACACTTGACATTATTTTAAACCGTTCACTATCAATCTAAATCAATTTGTATAATTATTAACAAATATATATTGATATTAAATAATGCTATAATTAACATTTTGTAAATAAGCTTACGTTCTTTTTTAACTTTTATATAGTTTTACTGCGGTATCTTCATTGAAACGATAAATCATATAAACAATAAATATCGAATAACTGAAATGTACACTGAAAGTTGTTTAATTACGAGTATGACCGAATTATCGTAAAATGCGGAAAAAAAACGTGTTGCATCTGTTAAATGTTTTTAAAAACTAAATTTAACTTGAACAGGGTACTAATGCGTGTTAACCTTAATGAATTCTCTCATCAGCGAACAACTAATAGCTGATAAATAATCTCGCATGTTAATGTGATATCATCACCAGCCTTTGTAAGTCATGCAATTTCATTTATTACACGCATGTTTTATACCAGTAATATGTATTGTATAATACTTTCGATTACTTGTTTGGTTAGGCATAGCTTGCCTTTTCTCTTTACTAAAAAGGACGTTTGATATAGCGATAAGAAATAATTGCAATCTGTAGGCTCATCTCTGTCTCGACAATTTATTGTAACATATTTCTAATAAAATGATTATACATCTTTTGACCTAGTTTTTAATTAAGTGAAGTATAAATATAGATATTACTTGTTGAGTTATACTCATGGAACTTCTATTGATTGTATATGCATACAGTAAGAGTGTAAATTAAAAAATGTGATAATACGAAAAGTAACACTAAATTGGTCTACGTGCAAATAGATTGATTATCGAATAATTGTAAAACTACATTTTTTATAAAATGCAATCTTTCAAGACCAAATAACTATTCACGAATAATTATTCACAAGAGCAATAACTGTTTAATTGAACTGCCTCAATTAGTTGAACTGATCGATAATCAATACATTGTTTTTTAAATATTGTAGTATTGTAAATTATACTGTATTACAAGATTTTGGTTTTCGAACATCTGAATGATGATTCTTATTATGTACTTTTAGTTGTTGAAAAAGAATACAAGTTAAATATTTAGTAAGAATAAATATTAAAAAGTTACATTAACTATAAATTTTAAGAAATTAAGAAATTTACAATAATTTTTAAAATACTTTACAAATTTAAACAATTCATAAATTTTTTTTTACTTTATGAAATAAAATGCATTTAGATATTGAATCATCATTTAGATATTGAAAAACAGAAACCTTATAAATCAATAAATTTTTGACATTAAATATTGCAAATGCAAATAAATTTTATTATTTTACTATAACATCTAAAATTGTACATGAACAATAAAAAGGATTTTATATCATTATATAATATTTATTTTGTATATTATAAAGAAATATTTAATTTTCTTACATTAAATATATTACAAATTTGCATTGTTACATAAAACATTCATGGTGGAATTTTCAAAAATTTAAAAGAAAGAAATTTTTTGAGAAAAAAAGAAAACTGGTTGGTTCAATACATACATCACACTTAGACTACAGCTCTTCCTCTCTTACTAGATATGAAAAATATATTACTTAGAAAAAAAATTATATTTATTAATTGATTATTATACTACTCTACTTACCTTTTTGAATCATTGCAATTTGATTTATTAGAATTTTCAGCATTGCAAGAGAAAAAAGAGTAGAGTAAAATTATAAGAAAAATAAAATTAATAAAATTTTACTAATCAATTTACAATGTTAAAAAACAACAATGTTAAACATTTTAAATTAATTTATTATAGACATTTGAATATGTTTGAGAAAAATTTAATTTTAAATTAAATACATGACATTTATAAAATATAATACTTTATGTAAGCTCTTATTAACTTCTTCATAAACTTCTGTTTTTTGAAATACTATTAATAAAAAATTGTTTATCTAACATATTTGAAGTCTCATCCAGTTTCATCTTACATATTATTTTATCGTACGGATTGTATTACAGGTACGAAGTTTATTTGTATTAAAATAACCACATACGTTGTGACCGTGGCAAAAAACTGAAAAAATATATGCTTTCTTATCTTTCTATATGATTTCTTATCTTTTTCATTCTTTAATCTCATAATTACATAATGTAGCTTTTTTTACTTTAATTTGGTTATATATAATTATTATATACTAAAAACATTATTACTCAAAATAAATAAATAACAGAATCTTATTAAATTGATTAAATTAAATAAATAGTAAATTACATACCTTGCCAGTAAGAGAATTATTAATTGAAAAGAAACCAAAAGCGGTAAAGTTTAATGACCTAAGCATTATTTGTTGTGTAAATTGATGAATCTGTAAACACATTTTTGCATTCTTATTATATACCTAAATATCGTATATTTATATACGTCATATAGAAGAAAAGTTCGTGTACTGAATTTTTTAGCAATACTATAGGTTTCTATGGTGGCGTGTAGTAGTAAGTAAAATCTAACGAATACATTTAGTGCAATTTTGATCAACGATTGTAGCTTTTTGTGTTAATAATTGTAGAAATAATTTTTTGCACCATCGCGGAATGGGGCATGATATTTTGACAATAAGGAAAATCAAATTTCTTGTAAAACTTGAAAAGAATTGGCTAGAAATTTATATTCAGACTATTTGTAGCATTTCATAAATTTCTGGTTCATTCTTTCTGAGTTTCACAAAAAAACCTCTCAGGATATCATCTAATCATGGAATAAATCAAAATAAATTCCAATTAGAATTATTCTATTTTACTTACAAAACACTTAAAAAACTAGAAAATAATTGAATAATTCCAATCAAAATCCATTCCAAATAATTCCAAATAATATGTACTGTTTTTGTTAAAAATCACATTTCATTTGACGGTGCTAAAAAAACTATTTTCAACAATTATTGATACAAAAAAATTACATGTGCAATCATCAATGATAATATTATACTGAATATATTCGTTAGACTTCCTAGAACACGCTATACCATCGTCGTAGAAATCTGCAGTGTTATTATGTTAGCAGAAAAAATTCAGTGCATAACTTTTTTGTCCACACCACGTAATTATCTAAATTATGTTATGTAGTATATTAAACTTTATTTACAATTATACAAATCTGTGATTTATATCTGAAATGAATTAATTTTGTATATAAATATTAATAATATTTTACGTTATTAAAAAAACTCTAATTTAATTTATAATTTATATATATAATTATTTACTATTATTTATATATATAATTTATATATATAATTTATAATTTATATATAATTATCAATATTACATGAACAGACTTACCTCTTCTCTCATATCATCATCGATAATAGACGCTTCAAAGGATTGTATAATTTCACCGGTTTTATATGCCTGAAATAAATATTAATGCACGATGCGAATTTAATGTAAAGTCATAAATAAATCGGACAGTACGATATAAGCGTTATACATATTTACATATTTATATATTTATATACATATTTTCATAGAGAATTATTATGCTCATATATATACATATAAGTATTTAAGAGATACACTGAGTATATAGAATTAATATGTATATAAAAAATAATTTATGTAATATTCTTAAATATAATATGTTTAATTTAATTCAAAATAATGCATATATTGTATATGTTATTTTTAAAAATAGTTTTTTATACCTCGGATGATACACTTGTGCAAAGTCCATTTACTAATATAATTTTAATTGAATATATGGACGCCCATATTGCCAAGGCAATAATTTTTTCATTATTGACCATGCGTAATTGGCCAGAATATGTAAGATATAAACAATAAATACTCGATGTCACTATTGTGAAATGAACCGCTAATTCGAGTAAAAGTTGCAGACAATAAATATTATTTACTTGTCGTCCTGTTTTTGTAATTTCTAGATGTAAATGTCTTTAACAAAAAATATCAATTAATTAATGATTATTTAATTAATAAACTTCGAATTTTTAAATACTAAGTTATTTAAATAATTTACATAAGCTACACGTATTGTGTGTGCGTTTTATGTGAGAAATTAAAACAAAGAAAAAAGATGTATAAAATAGGCTTAATTTTTAGTAGAAATATTTATACATTTGTTATTAATTTAATAGACATCATAAAGAAATACGTAAGAAACAAATAATTGTTAAAGTATATTAATCATTTTTATTAGATTTTTTAAGATGTTTTTTTAATTATCATAGAGCAAACTGATCAAAATTAATAGAAACGAGAATTATCATTGATCTTACCTTAGCGTCCGAATGAGATGTATTATTTTGTCTTTATGGATTTTATAATTTACCATTATAAATGTAATAGATGTATTTTCATGTTTATTACGAATCTTTAAGGCATGTGATTTATTTGCACAGAGCATTACATCGTTGATTAGAATATTTGTCTTTTGAAATCTGGTTTGAATACATCTGCCGCATTGCAATTTTAATCAGTACTCAAATATATAAAAAGAGTAGTGTTATTATATTTATTTTTCATTGCAAACAATTTAAAAAAACGTTATTATGATCAATAAATATGGAAATTGGAAATCAATAAGAAAAATCAATTTTTACAAGATGTGTTAGTAATTTTTAAAGAAATATATTACTTGCCTGATAAGCGAAGCGAAAGTAAGCTCTACTACAGAATTTATCATAACTGGAAAACAGATGCATATGCAACTATAAAGAGCAATCCAGCATCCAGTATCATGATAAAGCCATATTATGTACAAGATGTTTACTGTTATTGTGCACACAGACCAGATAGCCACAAAATTTAAAATGTTACGGGAGGTTTTCTCATATTCTATTTTTATGCCCAGTGTATTTAAAGTATGGTCTGCTATACCATTGCTCTTAATTATGTTGTTCACATTCTTTAAATGTCGAGATTTATTAATAGATTAGTAAATTTGTTTAATAATAATTATTTGAAAACATAAAACGTCATGATGTTAAGAGAAAAAATCTATGCGCTTAAATGTATTACTTAACGTTGTCTTATATTTACAAAAAGGATGTAACAAAAAAAATTCTTTATTAACATATTTTGAAATTAGCTAAACGATGTATCTGTAACTCCATTAGTAATCTTTCCATAATTTTTGTATACCATACTAATTTTATATTAAATTTACATTTGTTATACGTACTTCTGATTTCCACCAAAACAGAATTATAGCTAAAACGGCAACTAAAACATGGACTCCCAAGACAAAATGAAATATTATAAACTCAAAAGCAAATGCTTGCTGGAAGATATGAATTCCTTTGTAAAATATAAAGAAATATCCAGTCATTATCGAGATGACGTAGAAAATACTCAGAAAATATCGTGGGCGATTTATGGGTATTTCGAATATTCCCATGCAAAATATACAATTGAGCCATATAATAGGCATAACTGCTTGCTTCAAATTTTTCACATTACCTAACATTTTAACTATTCACTATCAATCTAAATTGATTAATTTCTATAAATAGTAATAAATATGTAATTATGTTAAATAACGCTATGATTAATACTTTATGAATAAGTTTAAATTGTTTTTTCAATTTTACATGTAGTAAACATTGAACACAGTTTTTTCGTTGAAACGATAAGTACAAACAATAAATTTCAAATAACTGAAACAGACACTGAAAGTTGCCGTTTAACTGTGAATACGAGTTGTCGTAAAATATGGAAAGAACTGTGTTGCCTATTCTAGGTCTGTAAGGACTAAATTTAACTTGGACGAGATGCGTGTTTCTTAATGAATTCTACATTGTAGCCAGTTAGCAACTGGCTAATAGCTGATAAGCGATCTCGCGTCCTAATATGTATCAGCTTGCATAGGTCATGCAATTTCACTTATTACACGTTTCATGCCAATAGTGTATGTTGTACACTTTCAATTACTCGTTTGGTTATTCATAGCTTGACATTTCCTCGCTACCGAGAAGCAAGTTTAACTAGCGGTAATAAATAATTGCAATCTGCAGCATCATATACATTTTATATATATTTTATATTTTTTTAGTACTTTATTATAAAATTACATAATAAAATAATGTACCTTTTGTGATCTTAATTTTAATTAAATAAAATATACATATAAAATCTTAATATGAGACACTTTTTGAGTTACAATGGAAATACTCATGGAAATTTTATTGATGTGCGTATTCTACAAAGATAAAATGAATAATATGATGACAAAAAATAACACAAATTGACTATGTATAAATAGATTAAGTTTACTCTTAATTTTATTACTTATAAAATATAATATAATTGTTGTTTCTACAAAAAGTACAAAAGTTGTATTATACATAAAATTGTATAATGTATTTCTATTTAATCTGTTTAATTATTAAATTTTATAAAGAAAAATGATCCAAGAAATTAATTTTTTTAATGATCTGCGTAAATGTAATTTTAAATTATATGGTATGACTTATGAGAACTATAATACAAGGCCATTAATTTTTACTTTATTGATATGATCTGAAATTGGATTATTAAAACTTTCATTTTAATTGAGAATTATATTGAAATTGCAACTGTACGTAATAATATGAATGACAAAAGTAATATCATTAATAGAATTTTCGCGTTTTAGAAAAACTATTTTCTATACTGTTATTTTATGTAATTGTTTTAATTCTTATTACTAAATATTGACTGATCAGCTGATCAACTTTATAATATTAATTAATATAAATGTATAATATACATATATGTATATATTATACATTTATATACGTTGTCCCTGCATATTATAAAAAATTCTTAATATATCCCAATATTATTAAAAATTATTTTTATTTAGTATTTATTGCACTGTTGTGTGCGTTGTGTTTTGTTTTTTGTGTTAAACTTATAGTATTTTATACTAAAACGATAATTAAATTTTTTTTTACTACAGTGTCAAATTGGCACTATATAATATCAAATCATTGTTTTAGTATAAAATAACGATATAATCACTAATCTTAGATTAAATTTGACTATAAATTTAACAGTGTATTAGTACCAATTTTTAAATCGCTCTACTGCGCGTTTCCATTGACGCAGCGTATATTGATAAGATAATCGCGATTCTTCTTTTGGTTTAAATATTTTGTCCGTTTGACGGAGTTCTAACAGTTCTTCTCTGTTCTTCCAAATTCCTGAAATTATTAAACAATACATTAAAAGTTATTCTTGTAAGAACAGTTATGTGTATTCAATCGCATAACGTTTAATATTCGATTATTATATTTTAAAAAGCCTAGAAAAATGCGCGTTCAATAATTTGTCGGAGCAATTAAAAGTTAATAAATAAATGCTCTAAATTATATTTGAATTAAGGGTAGTGCAACACAAAGAACCACACGAATTTAAGACATCCTACATAAAAAAAGTAATATTAATTTCTAATAAATTGTTTAATTGTAAAATATAAAATACAGATGAATTATTATAATAATAGAAATTTTTTCATACCACATTGTAAACCAGCCAGAAAAGCTACTCCTAAAATGGACATTTCGACAGATACCGGACGCTCCACTTCCAACCCCGTCGAGTCAGCTAACGATTGCATAACAAAATCATTCTTTGTAACTCCACCATCGACTCTAAAGAACAATAAATTGGTTCAATACCATATTATGTATAAATATTATTATCAATATTAATTTATCAATATTATCAATTACTATTAATATGTTGTTGTGTGTGTGTGTGTGTGTGTGTGTGTGTGTGTTAGGTTTATATGTATAAATGCAAGTGTTACATTAGAAATAGCAGAATTTAGATATCAATAATACAGATAAATTAAGCATTTTTTTCTCTTCTATAATATTGTAATAATTTTTGTATCATTAATTACGCAGATTATAAATATGGATTTTTAAGCACATCATTGTATAATTTTTACTTTATTTTTTGATATGTAAAAGAAGTTTCCTTGCATAAGCATTCATGAAGTAGTTGTATCCTGAAAACGAGACTCTCCAATAGAGATCGAATAATGTGTTCTTTTTTTGTAGTGGGCTTTAAACCAAAAAAACCAGTTGCAGCTGTATAATCATTTATGGGTGCCTGAAATAATAAATATAGTTATATATTTTCACATGGGTCCATTATTATTTTTTATCTTAATTGTATATTTATATGGTTTAATGTTTTCTTTTTTTTCTGAACGTTATAAAATAAATAAAAAATATTTCTCGAATATTATAATAGGTTAAGTAAAAATTGCAATAATATTTTATACATATTTGTTATTAAAGTTAAAAGATATAATATATATTTTTAAATATATATTGTCTTTTATTTTTATAGTTAAGAAAAATTTAGAGAAAATAATTTTCTTGATTAAACTACAAAAACGTATATATTTTTGTAAGAAGAAATGATTTTATAATATTCTTATATATACATTTTTTTATATTAAAAAACATAATTTAATATAATAAAATATACTTGTAATCCGCTGAATGCCGGAACAAAATATACTCCATCGGTGTCATTGACCGAATTTGCCGCATCGGATGTTTCCGAAACATTGTTTATAATTCCTGCAGCAAACGAAGATAGAAATCGATGTATATATAACGACAATATACATATAAAATTTCTTCAGAAAAATAAAATATTACTTTTTACTTTGAAACTTACATGTATATTATCTATACAGTGTCAGTAAAATGCTTATGTAAACCCTTGCAATTATTAAAGCGTAAAATATTTCTTAATATATATTCAGAAAGCAATAAGACATGATTCGCAAATAATTGGAACTTAATAAATGATTGGTACTTAATAAATGAAGTCAAGTGCAGATATCTCTATACTGGATAGAATCGAAGCGTCTGCAGTTAACTTCATCTGGTGAAAATATTTTATATTTACGAATTATATTCCATCAATTCAATTAACTTCTTCAATTAGCAATTTATGAATAAAAAATAAAATAGATTGTATATTTCTTAAAATTTTACTTAATTTTTTATTTAAAAAGGTAAAATATCATTGTGTGTGTCATAATTAAAATACATTAGCTTAAAAATATATGAAGAAGAAAATTTCTATTATTTGAATTCACAAAAAATATAAATAAAGTAAAAATTTTAAATTTAATTTATAATATTATATGATACAAAAGAAAATATAAATATATCTTATATATGATAATCAAAAAATTAATAAATTAAACAATATTGTATATGTATATGTAAATTTGATAACGTTTATTAAGTTTTATTAATAAATTACCTATTGATTTAGCCCACTCAATTAGTACACCGGTGTCGCTCGAAGATCCTTCTACAACGTATACTAATTCTTTTCCAATTCGCCATCCGACAACTGGATAAAGTCCTATAAATTTTTTAATTTTAGTTGTGTTATTTTTTAAAATTAGCATATATATTTTTAGCAATATGCAAAATTACCAGCAATGGATGCGTGTGGTTCCCGTCCTGTATTAACGTTCATGAAAGTGCCTGTCCCCATAGTAATTTTGAGATCGCCAGGCTTAAAACATCCTGAACCAAATAAAGATGCTGCTTGATCAGCCATCTAATTTTATCAACAAATTATTAGGAGAAACTTATTAATTCTAAAATTAATTAATGAGATTTCATACATAGTGTATACTTTACTATAATCGTTGTGCCAAGTTAAACAATTATATTGAATTACTTACTGAGCAATAAATTGGAATTTCAACTCCGAATATGTCTTTAGGAGTAACTCCAAAATAACCTGCTGTATCAACCACTTCTGGAAAAATTTTTTGTGGCAGTTTTAAAATATTTAACGCCCAATTAGCCCATTCCATTGTAAACGGATCAAAAATACCAGTAGCTGAGGCACTTGAAACATCCATTATATGCTTTCCTATAACAAATAAACTGAATGTTAATTGGCCATAATTTAACGAATAAATATTATTTATTATTAATATTATTATTACTACCGTTACATTTGACATTTATATGTATATGTTTATATGCAGGTAGCTATTACATATAACATTTATTAAGTTTTATAAGAGAAATATTATTTAACATTGTTATGAGAATTGTAAGATACAATAACAAATCTAAAAGCAAAATATAAAGTATTGTTTTACCTGTTAATTTATATAAGAGCCAACAATCCACACCTCCAAACGCCACCTCTTCATTCTGCACAGCTTCTCGGAGACCCGATATATTCTGAAGAGCCCATACTAATTTTAAAGTCACCTGAGAATTAAAGAGAAATAAAGATTTTCTAAAGAAAAAAATAAGATTTTAGATGACCATTAATTATTGAAAAAATCTTAAGGAAGTTTATAAGTTCCATTACAAAATTATGTTAATAATAACTTAAATTTGATGAAATATGACGATCTAATAATCAAATTTATAACCGAGAAAAAATTTATAACAGATTGACTGTTAAAGCATTTCAACCTGCATATTCATAAATTTTAACACGCTGCCAGCTAAAAATCGTTTTCTTCTTGTAAATGTATACAAGATACTCGCGCCCATTCTTAAACCTCTCATCATTATTGATTGGTTCCATTCCTTGACTAAAGTGGCCGCTCGTTGATCCTTCCATGTTATAAATCTGTTAAAAATAACAACCGTAATTGTAATATTTTGATACATCCTTATTTAATTCAATAACATAACAATTATAGTTAATTGCTAAATGTACAATACGAAACCTTGTAAATTAATTTTGAAATTAATAAGTTTAAATCAAATTGTCTTTATCGAATCATTATTGTTGCATCTTTTGTAAGCATTCTTGTACCTGTGATAGTATTTGCCAGTTTTCAAATTCCAAGTAATAAAACTAGCGCGTTGCGATGAAATTCCAATGCAAGCAATATTCTTCGAATTGATTCCACTATCTGCAATCATAAAGCGAATTAATCTAATTATTGTTACAAATGAATAAATAAGTTGCGAAATAAAACAAAAACAAGCCAAATATATTAAGGATATCAGCCATAGGCAGCGGTATCCAAAACTAAGATATACTCGTATCTCTATTTATTCCTCATATCTATTTTTAATTTTTTTTATGATCAAAAGTGGTAAATCATGATAATATATAGTTAAATATTTAGATACCCACAGAAAGATACTTGCATGAGTTTTTATTTAAATGTAAAGGAAAACATCCCAGTGAAAAATGACAATGGTCAATCAAAAATGATCAAATTAATGTCGATTCGACATCGAAATCATTAAATTCGATGTCAATTTGACAACGATTCTATTTCTCATTGGAATTCTATCATCAAATCAAATTGATATATAAAGAAAAATTTTATTTATTCGAATAAAATGTGATTTCAATAAGATCTGAAAATACAGATTTAATTAAAATCGAAATCATATATAAATATCAAGCATTTATTATTTCTTACTTTCGATGCATCAGATTGGCGTTCATCTTGGTTTACGGATATCTCTAGAACAGTTCGAAATACAGAAATAAGGTTCGACACACTTTCGATGAGTAGCTAAAGATTCAACTCAAGCCTCAATATATCACGCAGATTATATTCAATGCTACTACGTGAAAATTTATTAATCAATAATCTTATTCACAAATTAAGTGTGAAAGTTAAAAAACTAACCCAGATAGCGTGTCTCAGCAAAATGCACAAATCTGTGATTGTTTATGGTGCTGATATCTTGCTAGATTTGCCTTCAACGATTTTGAATATACCGACATTGTAACAACGTGTATATGTATTGCCAGCAGTTTGACAGCAAAATAGCTGCGTCAATGTTATCTTGCATTGTCGGCAATATGACAGCATTGTATGATGCTACATATTATTATGGCAACATGATATCAATAGTACAAATTTTGATGATGATGATTTTAAAGTTGTCGGCAAATTGTTGGAAAGTTGCTACTTAACGTTATTATCATATCATGAAGACATCAACAAAGGACTCAGTTGCTGCAATTTTGTTAGCAACACATACTTAGTAATGTATACTTAGCAAGCAACATGCCAGCAACAAAACAGACACGTTGCTATCTAGGAAATGCATTAGCCGTTTGTGAGTTTTATATAAGATTTATATAAGATCGTATTACAAATCAAACTAATCAAGACTCCTTATAAATCAAAGAACTGGAAAGGATACGGGTAGTAGGAGTCAAGCGCAGAATCGTCGCATAAATATATCGAAGTGTGAAACTTCTTTATTCACTAAAACGCGCTTACATGTTTTCGGCTCACTTTTGAGCCCTCCTCAGAGACAACATAAACTAACGTACATAAACTGTGAATAAAAATTATTCTGTCATGATGAGCTCCCCTATCTCGAGAATTTAAATGCTAGAATCAAACCCAAAAAGAATAAAAGAAAAAGAAAAAAAAAATGAAAAAAAGGAAAAACGAAAAAAAGGAAATAATGGAAATATCGAAATAGAGAATATAAAAAACTAATTTATCAAAAATCTTAAGATTAGAATTAAATATCCCGAAAATAAAGACGTTCACCCTGATCACAAACTATATCGCAAACATTATTATGAATTATTTAAAAACCGTTTTCGACATTTTTTGGCTAGTCAGTGTCAGTGAGTCACTTTTAGTTTTAGCTAGTATTATTGAAGCTTACAAATAAAAAATTTTGCATTGGACCGTTAATCAATTCTATGAAAATGAAAGTTGGAAAGTAATAAAAAATAAGAAGAAAGACTCATTACTGCGTACGACACTGACTCCTACTGCCCGTATCCTTTCCAGTTCTTTGATTTATATAAAATTTATATAAAATTTATATAAGATTTACATAAAATTTATTTATGTGTAATTAATGGAGATACGATCAATTGTGGCTCAAATTGAAGCTTTATGTATCTATTGAAAATGCGTGAAAAACCAATCTTTTCTGTGTTCATCCATTCCAGATGATAGATTGTGGAGTTCAAAAAGATCCGGATCGACGTGTTTTTCAAAAACAATTGATATATTTTACATTTTTATATACTTTTATACATTTTTATACACTTTTTTCATTATAGCATTTCTATTAGGAAAAGAAACTACTGATGTGCACATGAAGCCTCATATGGACTTTCTTTTATTATTATTAAGAAATAGTTAAGAAAGAGATTATTAAATTTTGATGCTTTTCAGAAGAAGATGCTATTATAATAATAACTTACGATCTAACGTATCCTTGATTACTTTTATTATGATCTGCCATAGATGATTGGGATCTATCTCCACAAAACCAGGCTCTGGATATATCAGATTTACCTGAATTGGAAAAAGATTTTATTTTCATTTTATTTTTATTTTGTTTGTATATTCGATTTAGCCATCAACTTAATTTAATAACTTTAAAATTGTAGCTTAACATTTATTTTATTTTTTTTCGGAAGAAGAGATATTAATAAAAATTTTTAATCGCATATGTTTTAATTTTTAATTCTTTAATTATGAACTTTGTTCGATAATTAAATCGATGTTAAACATTTATAAGTAAGTACAGTCTCTTTGTTGTGACCTTAATTTGCAGAAGATACTAAGGAGCACCTTTACACTGCAGTAATAACTTGGTGACCTTGAGAGCGTTCTATTTTTGTATTCACTTTTTTCTCCACTTTTATTTTTTTCTCTACCGGTCATACACGAGTATGTAAATCATTTGTGAAAATTATTTGTGAAAATTTACTTGAACATATGTCAACAAACTGCACTGTTATTTTGATTGCACAAATGATCTGAACACATAAAAATTCGTTCGATATGCTTGCGCAAATGACTTGCACAGTAAATCGAAGCGTGCATGTGTATAGCACGTTTAAAATTCAATCAGAACATCTGTCCGTATTGCTTCCACTTTTTGCATTTAGCATCTTTCCTTTTTCTTTCTTCAACGCCTGAATATATATTTATTTCATTTTAAATATAAACATTTTGAGGCATTTCTCGAGCAACGCAAACAGATTTTAATTAAAATTTAATTAATGCATTTAGTCATGATAATAAATTTGATCTCTTGCATTAATTGAATTAGTGCATACCAAAAACTGCTGTACATGAAATTGGTTAAGTTAAATGAAAACGCATATATTAAATGCCCAGTAATGATCAATATATCAATATAGTCAATTATTCTCTTCATTCGACTGTAATTAGTCAATTCTTGTAGATTACAGTAAATTAACAGATTATGACCAGTGTAAATGACCCTTTACCCAACTAGTCTATGAGCAAGGCTGATTATGAGTTCCGAAACTTAAAATGTGCACTGCAGCAACTTCTCTTTCAACTGCTGACAAGTATATATGTATGTAGCATGTTTGTGCAAATTTATTGGAATTATCTTTTCTCTGACGGCATACGCATGCATTTTTTATAAATCTATTTACATTTGAAATATTATCGTTTCGTGATAATTCGGTAAGTAATAAGTATAGCAAGACTGTATAATTGCTTAAAAATTACAGAAATGATTTCTTTTTTTTTTGTCTCTGACAGAAAATGAATTCTATTATTATTTACATTATGCACAAAATCTTTCAAAACTCCTTTATAAAATTCTTTACAAACATTGCAAAAGGCATTTCCATTGATTCATAATTAAGAGAAATGAATGCATGAATAACTTCTTATTATTTATTTATTATGCAGTATGAGATTAACATAAAAACGAACTACGTTTGTTTATTTTTTAACTTATTCGTGAATTATTGATAAAGATAAAATTAAAAATGATTGACTTGGTATTAATTCCAATTTATCAATTTTATTATCATTTAAATATAGTTTTTACTAATGTTCGTTTATGTAAAATAGTATTTTACAAAATGTAATATATTATAAAATAATTATGTGAGCAAATAATGGTAAATGTGACATCAGATTTTGTTAGTGATATTTTCTAAAATTTTTTTTATGCTTTTAAACTCATGGGATTAACATATTTTGTACATTACATATAATCTTTAATTTTAGTTTACTTATAAAGTTTAACATTTAAATTCTATTTGGAGATAATCCAATTTAAAAATGTACACAGCGTTAACTATCGCATTGTTATGCAAATTCATAAGAAGCACAGATGATTATTAATAACGCGCAATGCGACCGCCATCCGTATGGAATCAAGTTCATAAAATATATTATTGCGTGTGTATGAATACATAGTTTTATAAAAAAAATTTGGAATTATAATTATGCATTTTGTTTCGGTTTTTGTTTTATTTTAATTTTAATTTAAATTAATGTAACAAATGATTTATTGTTATATGGTTGAAAAACGTTTGTTTAAATATTTTTGTACAGGTTATATATAGATATTAAATTTCTTATTAGCAAAAACATCCAGCTCGGATTATTAGCTCTTGATTGTTATTTGTGAGTTTTATTTGAAGTCTATGTTCAAATATAAATTCGTGTTTCATGTTTATAATTTACCATCCGAGTTTTTATAGACAATTAACCACAACAAACCTTCTCCGTCGAAGAAGCCACTGTGACTGCCTTCTCATTTAGAATGTGAAACTGTATTGTAGTGGTACCAACATCGAGTGCCGCGACGTATTTCATGATAGTTCACTCTTTTCCAGCAAATTTGAAAATTCCACTTTGATTTATTCACGTATTTACACATTCACACTCGACTCGATTGTTGACTGAATCGTGGTGACTTGCACTGACAGGTGTCGATTAATATTTGCTGTGTAACATTTTTACCTCGGGTATTACAAACAAGAAAAAAAAATATTATGAAAAAAAAAATAACTCAATCAGTATTTGATTCAAAGTGTGCGTTAAAACACGTTGCTTTATCGTGACTCGACTGTGTTTCCACGTATGACCTCGTAGGAAGTTTTATTGAGACTATACAACGCGTCATATAATGATGCGATGAACTCCCGGTTCGTACTCGCCTGAAGTGAGTGGGGCAGATAGATTATCGGAGTGAGTGTAGTACACCGAGTCTACTTCTTGTCGATTACAGGCCGCAGCACAGACTTTTGTATAATGCTGTATAACGCATAAAGTATAAGAGATTCAACCAATCAGAGTATGAAATGAAGGACTCTATTCTACAATAACCCATTAGTCATAAATCAGAAGTTAGAAGTTGGAAATTGACGATTGTGATTGGAATTTCCAGCTTCTAACTTCTGATTTATGACTAATGGCTTATTGTAGAATGCATGTAATTGGTTGATTTTCTTATGCCTTATGGCCGTAGCACAGACTCTTGCAAGAGAATCAGAATCTTTCCTTTCCTCCCATTTCACGGAAAAGAAGAATTTCGATTGGTTGATTCCCTTATGCACTATGCATTATGCGTTATGCAAGAGTCCGTGCTGCGGCCATTATGGGTCTTCTACAATAAGCCATTAGTCATAAATCAGAAGACAGAAGCTAAAGATTGACGACTGTGATTGGTCAATTTTTAGCTTCTGACTTCTGATTTATGTTAATTATAAGTTAATCAGAAGTCAGAAGCTAAAAATTGACTAATCACAGTCGTCAATTTCCAATTTCTAACTTCTGATTTATAACTAATGGCTTATTGTAGAATGGCCACAATGGCTTATGGGTCTTCTATACCATATATCTAAGCTGCATAACGCGTAAGACTCATGGTCATTCTACAATAAGCCATTAGTCATAAATCAGAAGTTAGAAGTTGGAAATTGAAGACTGTGATTAGTCAATTTCCAGCTTCTAACTTTTAATTTATGAATAATAGCTTATTGTAGAATGGTCATGAGTCTTATACACCTTATGCAGCTTTATGCAAAAATTTGTTCACTCATCAATATTTTTTGCCACGCAAATCTAATCAATAATCTAACTATCAGCGAACGTATATTATAGCTACTGCGACCGTAATATTCGCTATAATCGCTATCAATGTAATTGCTCTAATTGTAAATATTCTATAATTTAATAACAATAATTAAAAATTCTGCTATAAAAATTTTATTTTATGAAATTCTTATTATAGTAAAATTTGATAACGTTAATGTTACATTATCCGTTTGGAATTTTAATAGTATAATCATTATCTAGTTTCCCACGTAGCACGTTTTATCAGAAAAATATTGTGAGAAACGCCTATAGGAATAAGAACATCTTCTAAAGGGATTATGTCTTTACGACCTTGGAAGTCTGTAACTAAATAACATAATATAACATAATATAAACTGCTCGCTAAATATTTTACATCTGATAATCTTCGTGTTTCTAATTTTATGTACTTTTATACGAAATAAAATCTTATATTTAGAATTAATTTCCAATCCAAAACTAGTTTTTATTTTCTTAAAGATATTCGAAAATTAATACTAACAACTTGTTTCAAATTAGACGAAAAATCTCAAAGAAAATATGGGAATCTGTAACATTTCATACAATAACAGCTATTGCCTATAAATATCTACGCAGCGCAGTCAATTAATTCATTGACATACATGACATGTGACAATTATAAATATTAAGATCTGTATTTAGAACGCGCTTCTACGTTAGCACATACTTTTGACATATAATGTCGTATACTACAGAATTGTAGATATAAAAACATATATAGATAAAAGCGCGTTTTGAATATACGGACATACATCTTTAATTGTCATATAACTGTCCTAATCCGAATTACCTAGCGCCATCTCGTGTTTTATACAAATTTCACATATTTACAGAAAGCAAACGATCTTTTTACGTTAGACTGTTAAAAAATGAGGCCTAACTAGGGAGTGATACAAATTCCGTATATTTTAGTGGGCACGGAAGTTGTATAATTCAAATACAAGTACCACAGCCCCAGGCGGCAGCACCGTGTTCTCCCTACTATAAGTTGTCTTATATCATGCTCGTCGATTTAACTGTAAAGGAAAAGTCTGGAAAAGTATTAAAAGTTGTGTTTGGGAAGCATTGTGTAGTATTAGTTGCTTTCCATTTACACCGATTTTCAGATAATTCTCATTTTTGATAATGCTTGTCATAACTCAATTGAAACACATTGAATTGCACATTCCTTTTGCATCTGAGAGTGAGAAGTGAGATTCAACTGAGTTTTTACTTACAATCTATATAAGCTCGAGACCGTGTGCTTTACCGAAACTCATTCTAAAAGTGACGTTATTAATCTGTGTTGTTATGACTTTTCACTTGTTATAACTTTTCACCAAAAAAAGCGAGTAGAGACGTTATTAATCTGATTAGTATAAAATACTCAGATCACTTTCGACTCAATTTCACTTGTGTGTAAATGGAAAGCAATTATTGTGGAACCTTGTTTTAATGATAATAAAATTTATATTAATAAAAATAAATTTTTATTAATTATTGGTAACATCATCGTTCTTCAATTACCCCCGGGCAAGTCACGAAAATTTACTCAGGGCCGAAAGTCTTTAATAGTATCTCGTCGGTGACCAAGTTTTAGCATGGGGCCTAAATAATTTAGGTCGAATTTGAGTATAATTAATATATAATTTAGGCCACGAATTAAGCGCACGTTGTAAACGTAACCATTATGATTTAAAACTGAATCAATTATAGGTTACGGTTAAATGGCTGATTATCTATCTATGAATCAATTATCAGTTATAGTAATTGCATGTGATAACTCACGGATAGACAAGATCGTTTAACTGTATAATCTATAATTGTTTTAAACTTTTATATTTCAAAAACAAAAACTATTGCTCGGCTATTGAATGGCAAATAGTCTTTTAACTTATTCTTTTTTCCAGAACTTTCTTGTTTTATTTTGATTTGTGAATTTCGAGACATTTTGTACAGAAATTAGCTTTTAAGATTTAATATTAATTAATAATATAATTATAAAATCTAATGTCTTACTTTATTATCATATTACACAAAAGTAACAAAAAATGTCTCGAGTAAAAACGTAACGAATCGTAAATTCCTAATTGTGGGTAATAGTAATGCATGACATCACTTTTAAATTTAAACTTAATCGAGATATTATTGAGATCCGATAATCTCGATCTGGCGCAACTTTGACTCGCGTAAACAAGGCAGTGTCTTGTGCCATTCTTAGCGCCGAGCCATTACCATATCTCCAGATTATTAGTAATGAATAACGATAACAAGTTATCTTTTAAAGAAAAAGTAATGTTCTCAATCCTAATAACGGTAACGTATTATAATTGTAAAGTAACGGTCTCAATCCTAATTATAGTAATGCCACTTTAATTGAAAGATATTCTTTAATCTGAAGAATAAAGAATTCCCTCCTCTCATAATTTTTTTCCATTATTTTTTTGTACGTCTGATTAATATTATAAAGTCAGAAACACAACTAAAATCATAACTAAAATTATACAGAAGGATTGTAGCAGAGATATTGCGTAATAAGATGAGAAGAAACATGAATAATGAGAAATAGAACAAGAATCAAGATGGTGTGAAAGGAAGTTAATAAGCATCAAATTAGCAGTTAGGAATTGAATATAATGAGGCTAAGAATAATGATACACAAGATAATACATATTTGTTGATGCATATTATAAAACGCGTTGATTGAAATAAATATTGTGGATTCGGAGATTAATTTTTCTAATTTAATGGTAACAAAAATTAATATTTTAAATGAAATATAAATTATATAAAAGAAATATGCTAAAATTTATAATAATAAAATCTATGGTAACAACATGTGTTAAGGTCAAAATCATCGGAGCTGCTCCCCCTATTCGGCATTTTAGTCAAACTTATATTCATAAAGAAATAAATACGGTTGCAAAGCAATTTACGTATTTACATCTAAAAATGAATTAATTATTGAATTAATTATTGACAATAACAACAATGATATGTGATTCAGGAAGGAAAGCTGTAAATAACAATCTTTATTTTTAATCAAAATTTTAAACAGTTTAAATTTTGTTTTAATTTTATTTATGTGTATTTAAAATTTTTTTTCTTTTAATTTTAAGATTTTACAATATGAGAATTTTTATCATTATTATCATATTGCGCAACATGTAAATATTTTTGTTGGTTGTCACAATATGTTTTATTGCAATATACATCATCAAATACAAAAATTAGAGTGGTAAGTATTGCTACACCAGCAAAGATAATCCACATAATCAACTCTAAAGTGACCTGCGAAAAAAAATATAACAAATTTTGAATAAATTGAAAAAATATATATATATACAAATAATAGATAGAAATATCGAAAAAATATTTTAAAAAGATTAAAAAATGAATATGTTGAATATTTAATCGTTTTAATAACCAAAATATTAAATAATTATTAAACATTACCTCAATGACTGCTCTCAAAATCGTTATTATATATGGCCTTTCAGAAATCCATTTCCACATCATAAATGGCAATAATATAAGAAGCAATAATAAGTCAAGTGCGTGTATGACAATTATAGAAATAATTTTGTTTAGTTCAAACCCAGTCCATATTCTTGTATACATGCTAATATATAGATAAAATGTATATAAGTTAGTTATATTTTAGATAAAATAAATTCTTAAGATTTAAGTTTAATGAGTATAAGTTGCATTTATATTTAGATGTACTTTATATATACGTAAAAAATGTACGGAAAGAAGGTTGATACATAATTAAATAAATAATTTAACAAATTTAAAAAATATTTTACTTACGTGATTATTTATGTCTTAATTTTACATTTCTTAAATAAATTATCCTCTATTGTATACTTTTAAATTCAATGCAATCGTTCTTTTAATTCATATTATATAGATTTGGAATCTAGCCTATACTGTCAATGGATGATCGAAATATTGGCGTAATTATTTTAAAGCATTTTGCAATATATCTTTTTTTAAAATAGCATGATTAATTTTTATTTGTTGTATATTTGTAAACGAAACGAGTATTATTAAGTGTGTTATCAAACAAAAATTGTAACACGTACGATTTATATGGTACACTGCAACTGTCAATTAATAAACTTGTCATTAATGGTTAAACCATAGTGAAAGAAATTCAAGTGTGTTTGTTCTTGAGACAAATTTCATACGATTCTGCGTAGATTTCAAATTAAATGCGGCCATTTAAACATTTATGCCGCGATAATTTTGAAATGATAGCTCGAGAGATCCAAATAAATATATACTTATTAAATAAAAATGTAAAAATGATCATCAAAAAGAAGAAATATGTATTTTTATCACTTCCTCTCCCAAAAAAACGTTAATATTAAAGGGAAAAAGCTCATGGAAAATTAATTTTATTTATTATACCTGGTAAACGTGACGAGCGCCTGTAATAAGAGAAAAGTTGGTATCCATTGCTGATCTAACAATCAAGACAACTTAGAAAATAGAATCCAACTGCTCGTCACAAGCAAAATTAAGAACTAGGCTTAAATTAAGTCAGAATAAATGCGATTAAGACGCTAATGGATAAAGACAGAAAAATGAGTGCCTTAATCAGAGTAATGCAACTTCTTTTTGAGTGACGAATCCGGGTCAATCGATCGAATTCTTACCGCTAAAGGCCGAACCGTTTGTCAACAGACAGAGCGTGTCCTCGATCAGCCGACAGCAACAGTAGTTGCTAAATCACGCGAACATTGCACCATTGCGGAGTGCATGATATTACGCGCCCGGCATCACCTCGTGCCCAGAGCACTTGACGTGAGAGTTTCAGTGATCGTAGTGGCCACTTCATGCAACAACGTTTCAATGAGAGTTCCTCTTACTGTCAAAATATCGAAGATTGATTTCATTATCAAAACTAAAATTCCATTGAATGGGTTTTGTGAAAAGTCAATTAGTCCGATAACGTCAACGGCACTCCCGAAGCAAATGCGCGACGCGACAAAGCTGCGATTCTTTCAATTAAATCGGCGACGAGTATACGTTAGCTTCTCCGTCATTGGCCTAGTACAGTCGAGCATTGCCGTTCAATGTAGTTGGTTGATTCTTACATTCTGATCCAGTTTAAACTCTCGGTGGAAATTAGACCACTGGATTTTTACACGAAGAGAACAATTTTATTCAAATATCTAAAAATTTACTTAGATATATATAATTCAGATAGATCCGAAAATGTGTGTATATGTTTAGATTCTAATCAGCACAGAATGGTTTTAAAATATTTATTTAATGTAAAAATATTTTTTAAATATTGTGGACTGATTAAGATACTTTAAACCGTTCTTTTTATGTATATCTTCGGAGTACTGAGCCCTTCATCACATCAACGTCCCTGTGAGAGGGAAGATATCATCACAAAAGACGCACAAAAACGAAAAATTAATTAAATTATTAGTTATATAAACTATATATTAATGAAAATAGGAATCGCTTGTGGAATTATGTTATTTGCTTAAGGATATTTATATTAACGTTGCTTTTTTTTATGACTCGTGTGTTACCGTTTAAAGTATAATCAAGAGTTATATTCAAGCAAAAGAAAACTTTTTTGTTAAATAAAAATAATTATTGTCCCTAATTTTCGCAAAATAATAATAAATCCTATCTTTCTATTGCGTTTTGATTCTAAATGATTGAATCGTACAAAATATCTATTAATTCCGTAATACATGATTGTCATCTCAATTGTTTCATGAATAGTTAATCGTGCAAGTTAATAATCGTATACCGTGAGTATTCATGAAGTCACGAGTGCCATTGCACAAGTGGCAATAAAGTAGAGCAAGAAAAATTATAATAACTCAATACCGAGAAAGTAAAAAAATTTGTAAATGTATACTCGTATTTGAAAGATGTATAAGATCAGAAAGTGCATGACGTTATTGCGCGATTGATTCATAGAATATGATCGTTGCAACCTTGATAATCAGAACGTCAGCGCTCAAAAACAACCGAAAGAAATACGAGATAGAGCGTTTTTTAATTCATTGATTAATCAATCTCATTATGCGCAAATGCAGCTTTTATGTAAATGTAGACATTTCATGTTATCTAGCATTTGTCGCGATTACGTAATTACATTTCAAAAGAAAATGTGGAACGACTACCCGCCCATGCACAAGCCTCCGTGGCTCGGTATATGAATGCGTGATAATTGCCTGTAAACATGACGCGCCGTCCGACCGATCGCCGCGCGTCGCGTTCGCATTAAACAAACAAGGCCGTGCACCGATTATTCAACTGTCAAAATTTTAATGCATACTACGAAATAAATAAAATAATTTATTCGTTACACATTTTAAATATTCTCTGATGAATAAATTTTATTGCACAGTTTTTGTTTTATTTCTTCGATTTCTTAGATTTATTACGCATACACACAACTCATCGACACTGAAAAAAATTTTGGTCATTTTTAATCCAATGAGTGATCGTTAATCAATGTCTGATTTAATCTTCGACTTAATATAGTTACTTTATTGATATGATAACTGAATTTATTTATATGACATATTTATTCTTGCAATGAATTCTTTTAATATATATATATATATTCTCATAATATCTCTTTTAATATATATTATATATATCATAAATTATTATGAGAATTCATTGAATCAATTTTCAGTAATTCAATAAATATTTTATTGTATTTACAGTTTTAATTCAATGTATACCGTAAATATTTCAATTGTGATATAATAATAAGCGATTATTAGTTTGTAATAACTTTATGTTAAATACGAAATATTTAATTTTTTATAATCTAAATTTATGCCGAAACATTCTGCTTCTTACATCCAAATTCCAAATTAATCCACATTCCAAATTAATTTTACTTATCATAGGATACTAATCCAAGATAAAAAGTAAAGTCTTATTTAATCGGAAAGTATTAATCTAAATTATTTTAGCAGTAACTTTTTTTATTAATCAGTCAAATTTTTGCGTTTCGAGAGGAATAAAATCATGTTATTTTAAATAAATAAACAAAAAATTCAATTTTTAATTTTAACCATTTAAACATTTGCACGGCGGTAATTTTAAAGTGATAGCAAAGTGATCTTTCAAGAGACCAAAATGAATATTTGTCAAATAAAAACATGTAAAAATAATCATCAAAAAAAAGAATTTAAAAATATACATTTTTATCTTTTCTCAAACAAAAGAGCGTTAAAATTAAAGTAGTAAGAAACTTGTGGAAAATTAATTTTTATTATGGCAAAACAAATTTATTATATTATATATTGTAGGCAAATATAATTAAAAACCTCTAAAACCGTAAAATAACAATGAATAAAGCTTAATTTGATTTTACTAAAAACCGTGTCGGAAAAATGACGAAAAAATCTAATCTTTTTTTTAAATAAACTTTACTTTAAAAAATTTTTTAATTTTTTACTAGGAGCGAGATTTACATAAAAGACTATATCATATGATAATGTATCTTACTTTTTTGTTTTACATCATTTAGATAGACTACAATGTCAACGGCAAATTAAGGTCTCGCAAAACGCTTTATGTGATGTGGCATACTATATACAGTGAGTGCAAAAAGTATATTTGTACAGAGAAAATATTTTTTAAAAAAAACTTTATTTTCAAAAAGTAAATATTATCCAGCGAAAAATGAGTTCATCGAATTGATGTCGAATCAATATAAATTCGATGATTTCAACACCAATTTGACGTCGATTCGCCGTTTAATTAACGATCATTTCTTGTTGGATAATTAACAATTTATTCATAAAGAATAAAATAGACTGTATATTTCTTAAAATTGTATATATCAAAATGATATTAATTATACAAAATATATCATCTGAAAAGCAAAATTTAAAAATTGTTTGAATGCTCAAAAAGTATTCATACAAACGAGAAATTCAGCTTCTAAAATCAAGAATGCATGCAAAGCTCATTTGTTTATGTTAGAACAGAATGTATACATTGTATGAAATTGCTAATTAATGTTTATTTTCTACAAATAAGACTTTTTTAATAATAAATTTTCTTGTACAAATACTTTTTGCTCTCACTGTATAACTCGAGTAAATGTTAATAAAATCTAGGGATGCACCGGATCGTAAAATTACCGGATATCGAATGGATCTTCCGGACAGAATGTAATATCCGGTATCCGATCGGATAGTAAAAAAGTGCCAGATAATACCGGATACCGGATGCGTACCTAAAAAATCTTTTGAAAAATTTTCACGTAACTATTAAAGATGTATAAAATGTATATGTAAATGTATACTCTAAAATTTATCGGAACAGTATAATTTTTCCCAAAAAAATTTTCCCCTTTTCTGAATGTTTTATATCAGGATCATCCTTTAATTGATCTTTTTGAGCAAGCTCATACAGCCTATTTTTATTATAATTAAATATAAAATATTTATTTGATAATTTTTAAGTTATTATATAAAAAAAGATAAATAAGAAAATGTTATCAAATTTATACATTTTATTTATTTAATAGATACAACAATTACATTTAGTACGTGAATCTACTAACGATTTTGTTTAGAATATACGAACTAATTTAGAGACGTAAGTCAGAATATTATTATCTAAAATTAAAATATTAATTTGTATAATACTTTTTGGCATCGTGCATAAAGATAATGCATAAAAGCATTTTAATTTAATTCAAAAGCAAAATAGTACTTATAAAATTTATAATTTCAAATACTTATGCAATCTTACTCCTCTAATAATGTGCAACAAGTTATCATTACATTTATACTTTAATGCAATTATTTAAAAATAATCGATAATACGAAAATTCAACAGTACCTATATGAAATTATAGAGTTAAAGATTTTTTAAATATTTCATTTATTTAATGAAACAGAATTTTTTTTGTAAATATAAAATTTTATTGTAAAAGGTTAAACGTCTAAAAGATTTATAAAAATAATTTTAATAAATCTAAAAGAGTAAGATTTCTTGCTGTTTAAATATAAGTACTAAATTAAATATATTTAGTTTAGCTTCTGTAGAATGAAGAATATATATTCACGTTATTCTTATTATGATAAAATCAATTGGTCACTCGATGATGATAGCAAGGTTGATGTGTCGTATGCCTGTGATTTCTATGTAAAACATTCCTCGCGTGCTTCCGTCTTTCCCTAGCAGCTACTTGCTGTCTGTGGACGAAAAGCGGTCTAAAAACCTTAGAATCTTGTGCCTGCATATCTTCCGCTTCGCTAGTAACCTTCTTTTCGACCTTGTCTTCGGATCCCGTACGAATAGATCTCCTTATTCTAACATTTTCATTTCTTGAGTCTAATTTAGCAACTTGGTGACCTATGCTTGACAATGGCAATCTTTCTATAAAGCCGTTAGACTCCATTTTATTCTTCGGTATTCCGTAAGCTTCAACCTATAAAAGATACAGCTTTCATTATATACGTTTACAATTATTACATATATATGAGATATATTGTTTTATAATTTTTGTAAACATATCTTATCCCATGATTTAAATCAATAATATAGTGTAATATAATATAATTGCAAATATTTTGGTGATATATAATATGATAAGTTATATAATTATAGAAATTATTAATTTAAATTTTTTAATCATTGTAATTTATTAAACTTAATATAATTTTTCAATATAATGTGTATCTTTATATTATCTTATATAAATTTACATATTATAATATCCAAATTCTGACATATATACTATACAATATTAAGATAAAATTAAAAAAAAATTCAAGTCATGAATTTAGAAACATATTACATTAATTGATTAAACAGAATATTTACCAATCGACCACTTTTGAAGGTGTCATCTCTTATGCGATCTTCTCCAAGCTGCAATCTTTCAATAATACCGTTATCTTGGAAATGTTTTTTCGGTAGACCATATGCGCGAATGCCTGGTTTATCCTCTTCATTAGAATCCAAATGGATCCTTCGTACTTTACCGTCCAATCCAATTTGATTGTAGATTTGCACCCGCTTGATGTCTCTTTCATCATCCAAAGATTTGTCCGATTGTGTGTAATCTGGATCATTGATTGATCGATCGGAATTTAATACGCTTGTGTGCTGGTGATTTCTCGCACTGCTTAAGCTTAGCGAGATGGTCAATAAGAAGAGCTGAAAAATAGATTAATAAACAATTAATAAAAAGAGCTGAAAAATAGAATATTAACAATAATATAAGATAAGCTTGTTTGTTTGCCAAATAATATATCAATAATTTAAAACAACCATGAGCGAACAAATAAGATATTTAAAGAAGCAAATCCTTTTTAATAAAATAGCAAATATAATATAATATAAATACCTATGTTTCGGCTCACAGAGTCTTCATCAGTTATAATAACATGAAAATTGAAACTTACAATCTTGAATCTTACTTCTAACTATAAAGTGACAATGAGAGACAAGTCGGTAACCAGATAGAATTTTCTTTCAGCATGTGATGTAGTAATTAGAGCAGGCATACACTAGTCCAACAATAAAATAGAAATGCGTTATTTTTTTTTAACAATAACGTAGTTACATTTTTTTAACGGTAACAAATTTTACAGTTACTTTTATCGTTACTTTGCATACGATTCAATATGGTTGGACACATAATGCTTGAGACTCCTAAGCCCATCTGCTGTGATTGGTTGTTGTCGATATTAAAAAAATAACAGAAAAGAAACGAAAAGTTACTTTCTCAAGCAACAGTAATTGTAACGAGTTACTTATAAAAATCGATAACTAGTAACGTGTTACTGTTTCTATTCGGTTACGAGTAACTGTCACTTGTTACTTTTAAAAAGTAACTTTCCATTCTTTAATTTTTAGTGACTTAAATTTAACTGTCTGGACAATATTGACCTTACAATTTATATCGGACTTAACTTAATTCTCGCTGTCAACGAATTTGTTATTGGACTTTACATTTTGATGCTAACTACTCATATTTTATTGTTGGACATGGTGTATGCCTGCATCTCTAATTACATCATATGCGGAAAGAACCAACTTGTCTCTCATTGTCACTTTATAATTAGATGTAAGATTTAAGATTGTAAGTTTTAATTTTTATGTTATTATAATCAAAATGTAAAATTTATGTTATATTATATTTGCTATTTTAATAAATGTTATAGAGGATATACTTATTTAAATATCTTATTTGCTGGTCTCTTAATAGTCTTGAATTATTAAAATAGAAATATGTAAATAATATTTACATATTTTGCTTTTAACTATTTGTGAAGATGGTTAATTTTTATATTATTTCTATTTTTAAATGCAGATTACCAATAAAAATATTTTCTTATTTTATTTATAAAAAGTAAGAGAATAAACAATTAAGAGAATAAATGAAAAATGTTGATATTACTTAATAAACGTGTACATAAAAAAATATACCTATATGTTAAATTAAAAAATCAGGTCTTTTTAAATTCTTTCGAAGTTGACATAATCTTTACTACATGACGGAACATATAAATGTTATCTTCTGCGGTTTGACGATAACTTTAATCACATCTTAATAAAAACGCGGAAGATGACATATTTCCTTAAGCAAATATACTCTAATGCCATTTAGACAATTGGAATAAAAAATAATTTCTGCGAGTTTATGATAAAATCAATCTTGATTCAATGATAATTTTCTTGTTTTATGTCTTAGTATCTACTAATGAAGATAATAAAATAGCATTTCATTAATTTTTACGACTTCCATTTTTAATGATTAATGAAGACATTTCGCAATATAACGTTTCTCATCATTATGAATCAAAACAAATAAAAAAACTTTATGCGCAAATAAACAAGAAATTAAAATTAAACTTTAATTTAAAAAATGTTTAATTTAAAATGTATGATTAATAAAAATTATTAAAATAAAAAAGAAGCATTGTTGGAAGACATTGAAATTAATGTTATTTTTTATTTTATTATTGCATTATTATTTTATTATTTTATTATTACATATTTATTATTTTATTTAATTATTATATTTAATTAAATCAATTATTATAATTAGACAAATCTGTTATATTTTTCATGAAATAATACAGCATTATAGTTACATTTTTTAATAATAGTTACTTTTTAAAGAATTATATAAAACTAATTATTAACTTTATATATTTTATTATATTTTAATATTATTATATTTTTACTATTACATCTTTAATATAGATTTTATCATTTTAATATAATTTGTATTCAATAATATTATGTTAGATTAAGCGGTAAAAAAGGAAATAGCAATAAGTTCAACTTGATATATTATATCTAAAACTGTAAAATATTCTGAATATAATATCCAATCAAAAAAAATTTTTTTTAATATTGAAGAAAAGGTAGAATTTGAAAAATTTGATTAATTATTCGATAAATTATATCATTCCTGATCCTTACCGTCAATGTCAATCTCATTGTACAGTGGTATTTCCTTTCTTCCTGTCGCGAATGTCTTGATTGCGGCTCACTCTCCAGTTGTTGCTCGGACTCTTAGGCGGCGTTTGAGGGGAAAGATTGACCGCGCTACGGTTATATACCTAAACCGGCTGCGATCTCGAAGAACGCAATTAAGTTAGTTTCACACAGGAGTCTGTGATATGCAGATTCGTTGTAAAGCAAGAGCAGTCTTATTCCTGGTAAAAATCCCGCCACTGTGAGTCTACAGTGAATCATCTTCATAAACGAACCGCAAACAGATGAAGAGACTCGAAAATTCATAGTATTTCTTTTATAACCCAAGATGGGTGAAAGCCCTAGATGAAAAAAAAGCTGTCAGGGGAAGGGAAAGGGAAGCAAACTTTTGACCATATCTGCGAAATAATAGTTTCAGGATGTTGTGAATTTTTTGAGATTTATATATACACATGCAGAATTTTTTAATATACCATTATTACTACTATAACTTATTATATTATTATTAACTTATAACTTCTTATTATAATTTATTATTTACGTATTATATTTTAAATTAAATTTTTTGATGGAAAAGTTGTATGGATAAAAGTTGTATGGGATGAGTTATACATTGTAATAAAAATATGGTGAACAATAAAAAAAATAATTCTATAATGAAGTAGTACTTATACAATATTAAGCTTACATTCATATAACTTTTGTATTAACAATTAGATATTATTGGAAATTGAAAACATTTTTTTAGTTTATTATAAAACTAATATGGTTTTTACGATGATACAGATATCGAAACTACTTCTGACTTTCATGTAAACTAAGGATTAGGCATTTTTTTGTAATCCACAGTGAATTCTGCTAGTGTTAAAAGCCTATTCATTGAGCGCTAAACATTTGTACGTACGACTCACACGTGTTGCATATGCAAGCGGTTTTCCCACTCTTCCAGTGACGGTGACAGTGTTTCTCATTTAAAAGTAATTCTGGTATAAAGAACAAAAATAAGAAAATTTATTTTGTACTCTTACTATCGGTATATAAATAATGTGTTGTTTTATATTTAAATTTTAATTAAAATTATTATTAAATGATTTACGAAAGACACATTTATTACGCTAATTAAGAAATATAAGGACAAGAAATTAAGACATCACGGAAAATTAGACAACCACTATCTTACGTCGCATGAATGAATAGTTGAAGGAACGAGTGACTAACTATTCGCCCCGAAGGCATTAACAATGACACGTTTACTACACACTGCAGTAATTTCTACCATATTCCTAGTAAGTACGCCAATAATCAAACGATTCGCCGATGAGACCTTGACTAACGTTCGCAATTTTATTGCCATCTAATATTAGAACTGTTTCTATATTACAAACATTTTTCTCCAATATTATGCATTTAATATTAAATGGACTACTAAAGAAATATTGATAATATTTAATTAATGAAATTCTACCTTAATACAGTTGCTATAACTAAATGTAAATATTATTTTAATAAGAAATATATAATAATAATTTTTATAATAGTTTTATAACAATTCGGTATTATCATGAAACAATGCTTTATTTATTGTAAAATTGGTTGCAATAATTATAATCAATCATAGAAAATATTGTTTAAAGAATTAAATATTTTTTTAAGCAATCGTTGAAAAATAATCTATATTACTTTCTTTAGTTCTGTCGGGTAATAAGATTCAAATATAATTATGCACTAATTATCCTACTTTTGAAGTATAGTACTACTTTCAAAAGAAGCATTTTGTTCGTTTTTCTCATGAAAACAGTAGAAAGATACTAATCTGCATCCACGAATTTATATATTTTTTAAAACGGCACACATTTTTTTTACACATACTTTATGTTCCAATTTAGAATATACGTATGTTGACACACGTTTCATTTATGTCATCGTCAGACCCTCTGGCAAACGATCTCTAAATATGCAGGTATATATCTCGAGATACGATCTAGTAAATGTTAAATTAATTCCAAAGCTTTCTTTTTTAGCAGTTTAAATCCGCAACCATTTAACATATACATATTTTTTATTTTGAGAAATCCATATGTAATGTGAGAAAACGTGTTTTATTAAATAAAAGACAAGGAATAATTCTTCGAGTCTGTCAGGTTTAAATCTGATTCTGACGCACATAACTGAGTTGCGTGTTAATTAAAAACGATAACAGGTAATTATACACGATTGCTCATTTAAATATTATATAGCATAAAAATATTTGAAAGAACGGGATTAAAGAACGGGGACAAAGTAAAATTAGGTATTGTAAAGTATAATTTATCTTAATTAATTAATTTTTTATTTTCTATTTGATAATTGCTTAGTTATAATTTATGTCGATATTTTATTAATAAATATTTATTAACTCAAACATTAGTCTAGTCCATTCTATTATTTAAATTTTATAAACTTAAAAATCGAATTAAAAATATCAAAATCGCAATAAATAATAAATTTAATAAATTGTATTTTTACATAGTTTAAATATTAACGTATGTAATTTAACTTGACAATTATGAAAGATAATTATTTAAGCTATATAAATTGTTTTAATAATAATAAGAACGTTCACTACCGTTAAAATACTAATAATAATCATTGGAATTATCAAGGTCTATATTGATAATTTCGTCTCGGATAAGAATTGTAAGAATTGTATCTTCGATAAGCCGGATTTCTATAAGATCTCCGCTGCACTTCTTGTCGGTATTTGAAGAACGGTCTAAAAACCATATTTGCGGCTACTTCCATATCGTGTGGATCTTTGGGATAATTAATATCCGCATCCGAAGTCCAAAAGAGTGGTGTAATATCGACACGAGACATTTTGGCAGGCAATGAATTTTCGGAATTAATATCATTCATGTACTTGATCTGTTTTGTATTCGACTCATACAATGAAGGTGATACTCCCATCTATATGATGAAGAAACATCTTTAAATCTTCCTCTAAATATATTCATTTTTATGTCTTTAAACGCAAAGTTTGTAACTAATTTTATTTTAATTAGTTATAATATTAATAGTAACAATTATAATTTATTGCAATTTTGAAATATTATCTATAAAATACAGGTATATACTGATATTTTTATAATTTAATTTTAGATTTAATTTTTTCTGCAGCATTATTTTCTAATATCTAACGTAATATATAACGTAATGGTATGTAAATTTAATCATAATAATTGAAGTAATAAAGTTTCTTTATAATTACGTTTTAAGTATTTGTCCATCAAAATTTCATAGTTCCTAAAAAATAAAGAACTTAAAAAAATTATCTTAAATATTGTGAGAAAAATGGATTTACCTCCGAAGAGGATAGATCAAGTCGCCAATTATTAGGACCCACGCTCCACGAGCTTTCATCGTAATTTGGAACATTCTGTTGAACTCCGTCATAGCTGTTCTCCAATTGAGTTTTTAAAATTTCATCTTGCATTGGTAATATTGGCACGTCAATTTTATCATCAGAAATTTTTGCGGATTCAAGGAACGCGATGATTGGTACCGATATTGTGAGTGGTGGATGTTCCAAGGGCATTATTTCCTGGCTCGGGTTTGACATAAGATATGGAATTTCTTGAGGTATGTTATCGATAAGAAACGGCTTCCGCGTACTTTTAAATGTCTCGGTTGATGCTTCGTTTAAATCGTCGTGTTGCGATGCATAAGACGAAAAATGTTTACTTTCCTGGAAGATCATATGCTCGATAACATTACGTCAATCCATCACATGTTCTTTAACGATTTCTTTATAAATTACATCGGCAGTTAATATACATCATCGACAAGTGTCGCTCATTTATATACAATTCCCAGGCAACACGCATGTTTATAAGACGATCTTTATGGCCAGTATTCGTAATCCGTTTTTATTTCAACCCTGTCTTGTAATAAGATGCTAATAGAATGATTTATATCTTAAAACTGTATTTAAGACGATCTTATATATGAGAACGGAATATCAGCCTACGACATCTTAAATATACATGTTATTGGAATATATGTATTAAAAAAATATATGTTATATGATAATAGAATATCAATATAGCATTTTTACATATTATATTTTACCGAGTTTATGTATCCATTTTCGCCGTTTTCAGTAAAAAATTGAACATCTGTAGATATTAAATCATCTACATCAGTTTTTGCATTCACAGTCTCTGTTATATTTTTCCGTACATCCTCTAGATTCGCCATAGGAACGACAAGAATCTGCTCACTTTGTGACACCACCTTAAAAAGATTTTATTTTTAAATAATAATGTAATAAATTCGAATATATGAAACATATTCTAAATTTTTTTATTTTCCTAAAAACAGTTATTTATCTCTATACTAACAGTAAATCGGCGTAATATAAAGCAATAATTAATAATTGTGACAATAAAATTACGTAATTCTTTTTAATAACTAATTAGCATTTTCAAACTGCTATTATGTAAATGACTAATTATGAATCATGCTATGAATTGGTTTATTATTGTTAAAAAGCTAATGATAGTAGCCACACTAATAATTAACAAGTATATCGTTAATAGCAGCAATATTCATTTGTATTTTTAAATACCATGTTCTTTAATGAAGCAGATGTACAGAAATGTTGGAGTAATATTTATAATTGTATATATTAATTGTATATATGTACATATAAAAATATATAGAATATAATAAGTAAACCTTAGTAGGTTCAGTGGCGGGCATAACAAGCACTTTCTTCTTTATCACCAAGCCTTCTAAGGATCTATTGCCGATTGTATTTTGTACAGCATCTTGCACTACCGGATCCCGCACAACAGCGGCCAACGTATCATTCGTGGTCTGAGGTTCCGTTGGTAACAAATTTGCAACATCTTCATAATCAATAGGTTTCGCATCGGATATGTACACGAATAATACGAATAATACGATCACAAAAAACATGATACTTCCAAGCTATAAAATGCAATCAATAACATTTTAAAAATAAAAGCTTAATAAATTTTGACTTGAATGCAATTAAAAAGCTATATACTTTAAACAGATTGAAATTTACAATAGAATTTACTTTCTCGAGATTTTAATTTGAGGAATTTAATTATTACAAAAAATGTATTTAAAATGTTAATGCACCCATATATATTGATTTGTCATTAAAAATTAAATATTTCATCAACTCTAAGTTAATAATTAATTTTTATTTAATAAATTATACGTTCAATTAATTATATACTTTTTATATTTTATATTTCTTATTAACTTTATAAATATAAATAATCTTTCCAAATAAAAAATTTGTATAGATTGCAAAATCTATGATGCAAAATTTAGCGTATATTCTTCGTACATTTATATATGTGTTAATTAATATATAAAAAGTGAAATTTTCAAGTGAATTTAAAAATTGATCTAAAAACGTACCGATAAGTCGTTTTTCATCTCGATAATAATACTGCAATATCTTTCTGTAGCTTCAACGAGACTGCTTCGCCAAAGATTTTCCAGCTCTGTTAAGGTATAACGGATCATACTGGTTTTATACGACATGCTGAAAGAATTATCGTTTCTCTGTTAATAAACGTGAGTATCAACCTTGTGGTAAACTTCGTTGCACGGATGCTGCATCATGAAGATCATACAGACAGACATAATTGTTTCAATCATGTAATAATTAATTCAAATGAGTTATAATCTTGTATTTTTTATATTTTTTCATGTTGTATAAAATATTAATTTTTCTATTTTGATTAATATACATGTGCTAGTATTTTATTTCTTATATTTTAATAATTTTAATAAAAAATTAAAATTGTAGAAAATTGTCAAAATTTTGTATTTATTATATTTATCGTTTTAAATATAATTTCTTACATTCCATAAATTTATGAAACGATTATGAAATAATACGTACAAGAACATTTGAATATTACAACAACTACTGTTTGATCAACCACGAAGAAACATTGTATTTATGATTAGCGATATCTTAACGATCGATAGTGTTTAACAAGTAATTTAGCAACGAATCCTGAAGCAAGCTATAAAAGACTTGCTTCAACTTTCTGAACCATTAGTCAGCAATTGGAAACTGTATTCTTTGTATCATCCAGAAAATCTGTGATTCAAATGGAACGCTTGAGCATTATTCTTTTCAATTTCTATTCTCTCGCGATCTTGGCGGAATCAATGTCCACTAGATCGTCAACAATGATTGAAACTTCGTGGGACAATGTACATGACGTAAGAAATACAAAAAAATCACGTAAATCTGTGAAGCAGAATATACAGAATAATACTAAATATCCTTTAATTAAAAATCCCATGAAGAACTCTACCCAGGCTGGAGAACACACGAAGGATTCGTTATATTTGAATAACGCATCAAATGCATTCACAATTTCAACTGGTGACTTTTCAAGCAGTAATATTAAAGATATGCAATACAATGAGAATAAAGAAAATGATGCAGATCGTAAAGAAGAACCATCTGAAGATTTGTCGTCGCATGATATCCTACTGGATCCTAGTTTATTACCGGCTCGTCTAAGTCGTCAAATTGAACAAGGTAACGCAGATTACTCAAACCTCGCATCGATCTCCAGTGATGTTAAGTCTAACAACCATGACGATAGTAAAAGTGTTCTTTCGTCGAAATGGAATTTGAACTACGGGAGTGATCTCAGCGTGGCTGAAGATAGATATCCGTCTGCATATCCGTATTATCGAAGAGAGTTTTCGAATCAAAGATATCGAGCAAACGGCAGAAAGGAACATTATCATAATTATTGGAAATATCCTGTATTTTCAGGAAAATAAATGGAAGTGTCTGAGTTTTTTCTTTTTCTTCTTATTGAAAGAAAATTAAATTTGCATAGCTATGTAAGTAAAAAACAGTAATGACAAATTCCTAACAGAGAAATATGTATTAATAATAAAAGTAAAGAAGTAATCTTATAAACTTATAATTAAAATGATAAAATTAAATATCTAAATTATTAATGTTTTTTGAGAAGAGAGAAAGTACTTCTAAAACAATTTTACCAAAGTTTTCTAATTAGAATAACTTTTTTGCCAATAAAAGTTGATGCTTATAATTAAATTGAGCTGGAGCTTAATTTTTTTAAAAGTCTCATATTTTAAAACAAAGTCTCAGAATATTTTTAAAATTAAATAAAATAATAAATTATTTTATTATTTTATCAATTTCTGTTCTCAATTCTATATTTTATTATTTTAATGAACATTTTCTTCAATCTATAAATTGTATCTATAAGTTTACAAGAAACAATTAAGTATTATAATTATATTAAAAAGTAAAAATGTACAATATTAATTTATTATTATGTTATGCATTTGCGAATGATGATAGGAATAAGAAGTAAAATGAACATATAATTAATATTCTACATTTATTTATAAAATGCCATACACAAATTTATTTCGTTACGTATGTAACATTTACTCTCAAAGAAATCGTATCAATAAATATACTCTCATATGTACATTCGAGTATTCATTCGAGTAATATTATTTGCTTGCATAAGGCAACTTTGGTCGATAGCTTTTACTTATTAATGTTATTTTTAATAACAAGTAATAATCGACTCATGATTATAAAAGAAAACGCTAATTACATTAGAAATTATAAAGTAATACATACTGCCGCTTCCTCTAATTCTTTTGTTTATTATTTTAATCAGCTCACTCTCTTGTATGTTTTAATCCGACTTAAATCTGTAGAATTTTTATAAGAGATCATATATGATCGTAAAATAGCTAAATGTTTTCTTGATTTTTTGCTCTTATTGTTCCGTTTGTTGTAAAAAGAAAAAACCTTCTGAATCAGCAAGTTCACACCCGTTAATTTATACCGTTAATCTTCGTCGAAATAACGTCCACAATCTTTTAGCGTAATTATACTAATAAGTTCAATGCTCTTCGCTGCTGTTTTAAAGTTTACTCGTTTTTCAGTACAAAAATTTCCTTTCCGTTATCGACTCTCTGTATTTTTTCTGTACTTCACATATTTTTTTATCTCGGCGATAAACTCCGACAAGAAAACAGTTTTATTTGCGCCCAAAATTTTCATATTGGAGCGAGTCTTTCGCTTCGCTGTTTATAAACTTGAGTTTTTATTCTTGTGTGCTCATGGTACACCTATAAATATCCATGAACAGCAAGCTTTCTCTCATACAGCCCTGGCAATCTACAGATATCAGTTTTGTTTAAAAAAAGTTCGTATCACAGCTTGCTATTTCTCAAAATAGATATTCGTATTTTGTTTAATCGAATCATTTTAATGCGGAATCATCTTAGCTTCCTTGTAATTTATCCATCTTTCTTTGGGCTTTGCGTATCTTCGTTTAAATTTCATGAAGTTTTTTTTTTGTTCAATCTTCTTTCAATCCTTCTTTAAAGATCTTTAAAAAACTTTAAAAATCTTTAGATCCATTGAGGCTTTATAAGTTTTCAAGTATCTCGATTGTATTATCCTCCCAAAATGAGATAATATCAAAATGAGATAAATTGTTGAAATCTCCAAATCGGCTTTTGTTTCTTTTGCTTATATTCGCCTACCTCTACTTCGGGCAGCACGTTCCCTGGCACGTTGTCGATACGCGACCTGTTGCCGATACACAAAGAGAGGACGAAGAACATTGGTACCAGCTGCAATCTCAAGATCATCATCATTTGCTTCCTCTACACTGCGTTTTTCAATATTAGGGATTGCAATACTATTCGCAACTTTAGAATCGTCATTTAATGCGTACACCGATTCCTTGTTTATCAAAGCTTGAGGATCGTCTAGTTCTTGAACAAGAACCGGTATAAGTATGGGAGAACCATACATGCTCATCATTCTAAGAGGTGATGCGTAAGAACAGGCGACGAACAGCAGCGCGAAGACAATGAATGTGGCAGCCATCTAAGAAAGAAAAAAGGATTGTGTCTTTATATCGACAGATATCTAAAGATTTGTGGATCAATAGTTCATACTGGAAAAATATCTCAAATTTCAAATAAAATACATATTTTTAAAAAGTTCTTAGTAGATGTTCTTTACATATTCTCAGTATATATATATATATATATATATATATATATATGAATGTATTTGTTAAAATAAAACGGATTTTTTGCTTCTAATAATTTTTATATATAATTCAAATAAGTTTCGGAATGAATTAAATCATTTTTTATTTTTATAAGAAAATTTTTTTTCAAATTTTTTTTCATAAATCGTAAAAGACATTAGATTTGTAATAGAAGCAAAAACTATATATATATATTTACGAGAAATGATCTGTTTAAATTTGAGAGAAAAATATACTTACGATCCTGTACTTGAAAGTATTAAATTATATTGATATTTAGCAAGAAAAATAATAATCGCTTTTACTCAAGATTACTCAAAAGAGGAAGTAACACGTTTCAACGCAAACATTTATTTAAAAGTACAATAGCACGTCGAGATAGCTCTCTCACAAGTTTATGGTGGCCGGGACCGGGCATTCAGTATTTATATGAAACAATGACGTCAAACCAGAGCACGCTAATTATACAATGACGTTCTACGACGGGTGATAACTGACCTGGTAAATCAGCTAGACATGACACATCGGTGATCTATCCTAGATGTACTACTACGATGCTCCTTGTTTTGCTGGCCTTGAAGGTGTTAACTTTGCTACAAGGAAACTCCCTCAATGCTTGTCTATTTACGCGTAAAATATTAATAATTTAGTATGTCAATTCGCTGTATTCAGGATTTACTCAAAATTACCGCGCAAATATACGCTTATTAAAAACAAAGCGACAGAATCATTTTGACGTTATTTTGCTGGTACATTCTAAAATATAGCTTTTTATTATCTAGATTTACAGTATCTTGCTTGTGTTCACAATATATTTCCTGACTCATAAAGTATATCTTATTTAGATAAATTTATATTATTTTTCTTTATATTTTTTATTACAATATTATTGTATTTTTTAACTTTATTAAGTTTAAAATGAAGAACAAATTTAGAAAACTACATTTTGTTAGCTAATATTTTTTTATAACGAAAAAGTAATAATTTATTCAAAATATTAGGTTGAATAAAAAGTCATCGCGTATTTTTTAGCTCAAAGTTGTATATACAATATCTTCGTCAATAATGAATGAAATTCAAATTTAAAAAAAGGGTTTTAAAGCTTGAAATCTCTACTTTTAAAAGCTTATCACATTTTTTAAGTTTATATGAGTTTGATAATTTTTACATACCAAAAACTACGAGCTGAAAAAGACGAAAAATTTTCTTCTCACTTTGTGGATTTGTAACGTGTCCAAAACGAATTTGAGAAAATTTTCGATTACCTATCGTGAAAGCTTGATACTTTCCCTACAAAATCGTTTTTTTTTAATATTCCTACGACTTTTGATTACTGAGTTATCGCGGATTAAAGAATTATTTTGACTTTAATTGCTCATAACTCCATTAAAAATTGTCGTATCGTAATTTAAAAAAGAGAATTTTTAAAGCTGAAACTTTACTCTATCAAGATATATTTATATTGTTGGTAAGAAAGTAATTGCGGTTTTTACTGATAGATATACTGATAGACATATATTTTATTATCGTAATACTTATTATCAATTATTGCCAAGTTTAATCGAAATAAAAATAAATTTCACATAATTTCTTCTATTCTAATTCATTACACAGAACATATTTTTGCGAAATATTTCATTATCCAAGATGCAGTGGTTAGATCTTCACATGATGCATGACATAAAAGAGAGCTGTCTTTAAAACGCCACATTATACATTGTTACATCACAACGCATGAGAAAATTTAATCTTGTTCTAATCAATATTGAATAATAATTCGTCATTTAAAATAGGTTCTCTCTTTTCGTTAATATAATTAAAAAAAGTTAAATTTTTGGTCCCTCGATGAAATATATATAACGATGTAAAACTTTGTTTAATTTACTCATTTTCAGCAATTATCCTATTTTGTGATAAAGTATATTTATAAATTAATTAATAGTAAATCAAATGGATAATGTGACGAAATTATATTAAATTGTATGAATGCATTTGTTAATTAATTTTTATTTTCATTATTCTTAACTAAAAATTTTTATTTTTTACAGTTTAAAAATCACTAAAAATTAGGAAAGGACAAAAATCGCGAGTCATTCATCCTTAAGTATAATCCAGGACTCGAGAACTCGCGAAAGCGAATATATGTACATCGTATTTCTGTGTAGCAAATAGTTTGATTTATTTATTTTTCTTTATTAAGTATTTTTATTGTACTAAACAGATTCTCGTGTCTAGCATGATTTCCTTTAAAATGTGACAAGACACATAACGGATAATTATTCTATGGAAGGACAGTTTCTGTTTTTTTTTTCTTTCAATTTAGATGGTGGACTCAGCTTCCTCGTGCACAGATTCGCCGCTTTCGGTAGTTTCGCTTTTTGATCTGAAAGAAATTATCAGATAAGGATTTCTACGGGCTTTAGCTGGATATGAAAGACTAAATACGAGACGAAAAACGAAGGTAAAATAATTTATGCTAGGTAATAACTCGAGGGAGATTGTACGATTCGCTTATAAACATATGTGTATAAGACAGGGTCTGTACAATTTAAGAATTTCAAAATCTAGATTGCAAGGTAGGACAGAATCAGGATTATGAATCAAACCGTTTATTTCGAAAATAGTGTAACTTAAATTTTGCAATATTAAGAATTGTCGAAGTCATCAAGACTGCTTTTATGCAATTTTAATATCTATATTATGTTTATACAATTTTAAACGAAATAAACGATCTAATCAACTCTGAGATAGAGAAAGATATCAATAACTAATGTACTATTACTATCTATCAGTAATTTACATAATAAAAATTAGATTCGTAACTAATTCAAAGTAACACCTAAAATATTCACTCAATTATATTGATATTAGTACAGCTGTTACTGTTGCCAAGAAACTAATCTAATTGAAGAATAATATGTATACCAAGAGTCGTCAATTTCCAACATTACTTAAAAACCAAAATCGAACGTTATTTACAAATAAAATATAAATGCAGACAGATCCAAAACATTTTGATTTTATTAAGATTTTACGGAACTCCTGATAGACACTGAATTTTTTTGATAAATCATCGGATGTTACGGGTATTAAAACAAATCGTACCAAACAAAATGTTCCTACCCAATTTAACAATAATAAACGCGCTAATCCTAATTAAGTCTATGTTTTTTGAGCATATAAACAAAAAGAGTATGTCAGGTTAAACAATTTGAAATGCCTTTGTCATGATTGTCTGGGATCTACTACATTTGCGTCAATGATTCGTAAGAAAACATCTGTATTACCTGAATCCATAGTACATGAATCCGGACTCTCCGCAGAAATGTATTTTGCGAAAATAAATTCGCGGTGAAAAATACATAATTGTAAGAAATATGTGTCTTAAATTCATGTATAAAATCTATAGTGTGAAAAATTCTATTCTCACAATGCTACTTCCAGTTGTGTAAAATATCTGCCAAGTACTGCCCCTATGATAAGAGCGTTCTCGCAGGAGGGAATCATTTCGAACGAATCGGCTTGATGTATGTGCATATTTGCGAGAGCATTGATCTTGCCGTTTCGTTACTTCTGTATAAATAATTTTATTGTATGCAAATTTTCATGTGTCATCCAGTGCCTATCCGTGTAATTCATTTGTGTAAATGAAATTTCGATGAAGGAGAGGAACGACTACAGCGATTTAACGTTGCTCATCGTTAAAATTCAATTAACTGTTTGTGAATAGATCTAATCTAATATCCAATATTAGAACATGCTAAATAACACTCATTCATAACGAATAAATATTAGAGAAGGCTTTCTGTAAACAAAAGAATATTCCTAGAAAAAAATATAGGTATATTGCACTGTTCAAGAAATTGAGATCATATTTATAAAAAATGTAGTGTTTAATAAAATTTCAAATAATTTGTAAAATTTTGTTCGTAGTTTATGCAGCAAATTGAGAATTTCTTGTTCCTCGCTTCGTTCCTCTCTTCAGTCCTATTCTCTTTTTCTTTTTTTACTCAATTCTTCCTTTCACACATGTTTCCAATTTCCGTTTCCTTTCTTTTACTGTGCATTCAGTTTTCTATACATTAAAATACCATTCGACACTATAATTCTACAACGATACATTGTAAATGTAATTAACTACTTCGAGTTGTGCAGGATGCAGAATGGGTTAGAGAAAGATATTACCCTTACCGACGCTGTGCAATTAATCGATTGTTTTTAAAAATCTACTTAAAAATTTTTTAAATATTTTTAATATATCCAAGTATAATAAAAACAGCGTCAAAAGAAATTGCGTTCTTCTATATATAATTATCTCAAAGTATGGCCAGAATTTTTGATTCCATTAGCAAATTTTACAAATTCTTCTTGCAATTCCGCCGTTCTTCTATCTATACAATTTTTAATATTACTAAAAATTATGGAAACAATCATTATAATGCCCAATTGACGGTCGATTAATCGGACAAGCGTACAGCTTTCTCCACCTTCACATATTTTTGTCTTAATCCTTTCAGAAGCACGCTGACAATTATCTATTTTTTTATATTGAGATAAATCCATGTTTTTTCGCATCGAATATCGATTATCAACGATTGATAATCATCAGTAATTGTAAAAAGGCCCCGTCGTATAAAGGATGCATTATGTAGAAACGACATCGTGATTTATAAAATGTATGCTCTAGCTGATGCGCTTCTAAGAATCAAGGATCGTCAATTTCTTCTGTCTCCATTCTTACATCTGCCTAATGGGTACACTCGATTCTTATTATTAATCCGGCTGCCAAGCGTATCGATCGAATCATAAACATTCGATATCGTCACGATTCATGAATATTGCTTTAAATTGAAGACATAAGTTTCTGCGGCTGTCAAAATTTCCTTGCGCAAGATCAATCGCGTGTAGTTAATGATATAAAATCGATTTTTTTATCCGAGAATAAGCTCGATTATCGCTCACATTCCGTCCGGTACCCTGATACATGATCGCTCGGCAATCCGGAGATTATGGTAGATCGATTCGAAATGGCCTTTCTCTACAAAGGATCTTTTCTTTTAAAAAATATTATAGAATATAACATAGCAAGAAAATTGTAGTCTACAAAGACCTGTATTCTCATTATAATTGTTCCGTTTCAGAAATATCTTGCAATTTTTATGATTAGAAGGCAATTTTATTAAAGAAACTACGTTCTTAATTACCAAAAAATATGTTATTTACAAAAATGTTGTGCATACAAGAAAATAAAATTGATAAAGAGAAAAGTGATATTTTACTATTCTTTATATTATAAATATAGAAGCACCTTCGAAAGTACCATTTCGAGTAAATCAGCCTTAGATTTACTAGATAATTATTTACTTATATATATTGTCGGGTAATAAAAACGACTCGCTTTCACGGTGACTATGCTCTTCCAAAAAGGGGAGAAGTCGCTATCGTTACACTGTTCACCGATCGCTGTGGTTTTCCCTTCCCTCCCCTTGTTTGTACGAGTAGGCACTTAGCTATGTTTCTGTGTTTTTGTTTGTATAACATTATATCTATTGTATGCATACGAATAGTATAAAAGACTGTCGCTGGATCTATTTTTTTTTTTCGTGCTTTGTCCGATGCTGAATGTGAAGTTCATAGATTTTTCAAAAGTTTATAATTATATCATGTGTGAAAATACAAATAGATTGTCATATCTAATATAATTGACAAAAGAAAAATCAACGTAAAACGATAAAAATGAGAAATGCTACTTTAAAATTGTATCGGAGAAATCAATTTCTAGTGTCAATGCAAAACCATGCTTGCATTTTCTTGAATAATGCTTCAATGAGCAAGTTGCACGATCAACATCGGTAACTGCTCCCATTGTTCCATCGCATTCACTCTCTCATACACGCGTTTCTCATCTCAGATCCACGCATGCACGCACGAACGCACGCACTTCGAAGCGCACATCGGTTTTGGAACTTTTTTAATTAGCACCGTGTTTTCGTGACCTGTGAACTTTCATGAATGTATGTCCCATTTCCGGAAGCTTCGCGCGATCGTCAACAGGAGAGAGATGAGCGTCTACGATCGTTCATTCCGATTCTTTCATCGTAAAACGGTTAATAGATAATTGCGACTTTTTTTTTATTAATTTAAGCGCAAATTACGTGTCGTCCTCGAAATTTCAACGTGTTTTCAGTTCAATTTCAAGGCGCATGGAACGATTGAAAGATCTCCACATTATGATGCGTTTCGCCAATGACACAATAACGATCGTTACGAGATTAATTGCGTCGTTTCCGTTTAATCGAATCGTCGCAGATTACGGTTTTATATACTTACATAAATATCTTGATAAAAATTAGATAACAATAGTATATTAGTGCGTAAAGTTAAAACGTGTTGTTGACAATAGAATACTGCATATCCCCTCGACATCGTGTTCCGCGTGGAGTATGCTCGCTCTCTTTTTGTTCTCCATTCAATTTCTTTTGCAACGTTCTAACATTCTACATAATACGCGAAGACAAGCACGTCGATATGCGCAAGTGCGACGTGCCTAAAAACTTCGTTGGAAGATCGTGCTCCAACGATATAGTTAACGTACAAAAGTAAAAAATACTTTAGTAATCTTTTCAATACGTTGCGACGCACATATTCTCATCACGCTTCATCTTTGGATCGGAACACGATCTGACAAGTCTTTCTCTCAAAGTAGCTTATATAAAAGCTCGACTTAAGAAATACGCCGGCTTTCCATAACTTTCGTTATTTTACCGCTCATTTACTTCCTCCTCTTTTTGTCCTAGAAGTCATTATAGACGTACTCAGTCTTTGTCCATAATGCTCAATGCACAGTTTGTAACATACGCTGTTGAGCAATAAACTGGAATTCACGTTTTCTAAGATTTCGTTTGTAAACCCTTCCTAGCTCCTCTCGCGATATAACTTCATTACTAAATTTTCGAAGTTTAATAAAAATATTGAGTAAATGCACAAATAGGATTCAATTTAAAAAAAAAATTAAAAGTGAGAAAATGTCACGGAGATCATCAGTAAATTTTAGAAATAACACTTTACTTATAGCAGATTTCTGTATTCTTCTTTTTACTGTTTATCAAGAATTTCCATATCAAACTAAAAATTCGTAACATTCTTTTTGTAAAATATTTAATAACAGAAAGAAGGTAAAAATAATTTGTCAGTAAAAGTTGTCTTCATAAACATAGTGAGTTCAATCTTTTTACATAATAGCATCTAGGATAATTTCATTTTTAAGCATAAGAAATTTGGAGCTAATATCCGTGCTTCAGGAATGTTTTATACTGTAGAGTAAAATAATTGATTCTACAATCTATCATCGTTCAAATTAATCGAATTTATGAAAGATAGCAAAATGCATGCAAATGAGTTTATCAGTTAAATCAAATATTATCATCCCAAATAGCGATTTGCATAATGTAATATTTTGTTGTAACAAAAAAGAAAAAGACAAAGATTGCAAATAAGAAAAACGTATGTCTTATTCATAGCCAAATAATAAAAAATATGAGCAAAATTATTTTGATAAATAGAAAATATTGTTAAACTCTTTTGTGAAGTTTATATATATATA
>NW_017304543.1:137579-172587 GCF_001594115.1 Trachymyrmex septentrionalis
GAATTATAATAAAATTGTTTAACAAGTTTTTTCTACGCCTATCACTAATATACCCATTTAACGCTACTAAAGAAATTGAATAGATTATTTCCAGATCATTGAATATCCATATTTTCATTTAAAAAAATTAAGCTAATGAGTTTACAAGCTTCTCCTTTTGTAACACAAACCGTATTTATTCTTGAGGCTTCCACGGGTGCTTTCTATATAAAGATTATGCGCTTCGCGGATATCAAGCTGCTCCTCGCCCTGATGAACTGCAACGTTCACGAAACGTTGGCGTTCCAAGAATGGATCTAGACACGGAGAAAATCCGCGAAACGCATAATCTTTATACATAAAGCATATTATTTGAAAATATGAATTTAAATTATATGAAAAATAAATTATATGAAGCTGATTTGGAAATAAATCTTTCATCTTAGCTTTTTATTTATATACAAAGCTAAAATGATTTTGGTAAAATATTAACATCAAGTTTAATTTATTTAGAAATGTCGATTAGAGTCGAAAATCACAGAAATATAATGTCTCTGTTTTTGTTTATTTATCATTATATTAACTAAATCATAAAAGAAGAAAAATATCAAATTTAATTTTAAAAATGTTCTATTTATAGGAAATGATAAAGTTAAAGTTACTCAAGATGATGAAATTGTTTTGTTATTTAATTCAGCTTTATATATCCATGATTTTCACTCTGTGTGTATCATTATACGAGCGTATTATCAATTCTAAATCAATAAAGTGATTGAATGATCAAAATTCACGCAAATCATATTTATAAAGTTTTATGATTATATTATGATATAGTATTGCGTAACTAGTTCTTGAGTAAATATTTTACCTATAATAGTAACTTATTTGGGTGTTAACACGTTAACGGACCAACTATTAGATAACTCATATTTGGCAGTCTGTCGCTGGACGCCTACTACGAGAATGATCATACTTGGCTAATCGATCTATGTGCCAACTATACAACGTAGCGTCCGAGGTCGGATTTAATGAACCTCCCCTCCCCTCCCCTCCCCCAATGATAGTCAAAGTGTTAACACAATTCTTTATAGGTTTATATTTTATCGATAAGAATTGTGTGGTAAAATTTAAATTTTACTTCATAATAATGTTTTCACAAGCACATGTACAGAATAAACTATTCTTTCTTGATAGCAAAAGTGTCAATAAAAGAATTGTGAAATGAACATATATATTCTAACATTCTAGATATTCATAAAATAAATCACAATATAAAAATACAAATCAAAAGTCCATCTTCTTTCCTCCTTCATCCGTATTCATTTTTATTCGAATATATAACAATGCAGTTTTAGAATGTACTACCTTGCGGTTTCTAGCATTGTTTTATTTCTTTTCTATTGTTTTTTATTATTTCTTTTGCTCATTGTTTGTTCTTTCGATAACGGAGACAGTATCGTTTGCGGTATTGCTGGCGATATGATTTTACTGCCGATCGTATGATACAAAATCCTTTGTTTAGTTACTCTCTCGAAGATTTCAGCCAAGATTATTAAAACCTCGCAACAGAATCTTATGTTAAGAGTAACATTTTCTATAATTGCAAGTCATCGAAATGTTATCGATAGTTCGAAAAGTAGTGCGTATATACGTACGTATGATATCCTTAAATGCGACAGATCTAACTACGCATGTACAGGTAGTAACAGATCGCTATGATACCCCCACCGATCCCAATGCCTAAGCTTATTTTAAGAGGGTTAAATAATGACCTCTTGAATTTCTGCCATTCTTCCATCTCCTTCCGTCGACGTTTCATCTCACGTATTTGCGTAGCTAGTCGTTCATTTTTTTCTGTTTTGCGCCGACGTACTTCCCCTTTCCTGTTTCCAGAGAACAAAATTCATAATTATTAAGATAAACATTAAATAATTTTTTTTTGTTACTAAGAGACGTTACTCACGCGTCTGAATTGGACGGAGAATTGTTTGTTAGAATAGAGTTCTTAGCGTCATTGGAAAGATCTTCGTCAAGTACTACGCCATCGTCCGTATTTTGTTCGCATACATAATTTGAAATAGATGTAGATAGGTTTGTATCTGATAATTCTACATGATTCGGTGGTTCACTTGGCAGAGGTTTATCAGGTGGTCCACTTATTTCATCTGTAATTGACATATTCTTTAATATTAATGCTGTTTGTTATAATATAAAGATCATTTTGTTTTAGCAAGAAAGAAAGAAATACCATTATCAGTCGAACCATCCGGACTTAGATCTGCCATGATACTACGAGTTAAAGACTCTCCTCTAGGGGGTGGTAGAGGAGGAGGTTCGTCGTCTCTTTCTAATGGATGGTTACTCTTGTTATTCATTTCGTCATAAGTCGTTATTATTTCATCATGAGTTGTTTCGTTGTTCATATCCTGTAAAGCATGTTATAAAATACAATAAGTAAGTGATTAAATTTTATTGCAATAATTTGCTATTATCAAAATAATTTTGTCTATAAAAAGAAATACTCTGTCTATTTAAAATACCAATAAAAAATATCAAAAATTAAAAAAAAAAGACTATATTAATTGTCATTATAATCTACTCGATAAACAATAGCAACTTTAATTGCTTACCATGTTTTCGAGTGGCAATTGTTTTGCTCCTTGAATGATGGCAGCAAATGAAAAACAAAGTTGTTCGGGTGTTTGTATGAGACCCATACGAGACCGTCTCATTTCCACCAATTCATTTCGTACATTTAGAGCATTTAAACCATATTTTTCAATCTACAATTAAATAACACTCAGTTAACGATTGCCAAAACAATTTCCTGTAAATCATAAATTATTTGCTGTATTCCACGTACCAGTACTAGACATACATCAACCAAGCAAAATGTTCCCGATCTTCCTATTCCTGCAGAACAATGAACGACGGGTGGGCCAACATTTTGATCTAACACTCCTGATTTCCTGACGTCTGCCAAGAAGCGTAAAAAGGCCGTTGGACGTTGTGGTACTCCAAAGTCTGGCCAAGTGGTATAATGAAAATGTAAGACTTCTCTACTATCGTTACTTTCCAAATCCGTTATACTGTAGATAAGTTAAAAACATTGAATATGTCATAATACTTGTAAAAATATTAAGAATGTGATTATTAATTATAAAGCAAATCTTGAGAAAAATATGATACAGTTAATAATATACACATATTCTTTTACCGTAATGTTCTAGTAGTATAATCTGACGATTCTTTTTTACTGATATAATCCACTTTTATACTGACATCTTCAAACGTTAAAGTAGGTTTTACATCGTCCAATGGAAAATATTGATGACATTTGATTTGGTTCTTCTCGATTATCTTGTTTAACATCAATACACCTCTACTATTTTGCTCCCATACCATTAACCAAAAATGACTGACAGTATTTGGCAAAGGTCCTTGCGTTAGGATATATTGCCTTTCAGCATGATCCATCTAATGTACAAAATCATGTAATATATTTACTTTACCATTATCGCTTATCAATCGCTTATCAATCGCTTACATATGGACATTATTTTTTACGTAATATATTTACCCGTATAAGATTGGCATGAATGTAATCACATACACCTCTTTTGAGTATAATCCTAGTGTGATCATATGGTGCCACATCCCTGTAGCGATTCAGGGTTTTGTTCTGTGGTTTTTTTGATTCATTGCATGTATATTCAAAAGCTTCACATTGGTTACGTACACACTGTAAAATATAAAGCAAATCATTAACGAATTGTAAGCATACAAAGAAACTTTTTTTTATTAATAAAGTATATACTAATAATAAATAAATATAAATGAAAATCGTTAAATAATCTTGAATCTCTTGTTGAACCTCTCTCCTCTCCCTCTCCCTTCCTCCCCCTCCCTCTCTCTAATATATGTTCAATCATTAATTGTATTGATTATTACACAATCATATAATCTTATAATATAACTACTCCAAAATGTAATTACAAATCAAGTCTGATATAGAAATTCGTAACAAACATTTGGTTGAAGATTTCTAAATAGAAAATTAAATTACTGGGAAATATGAATTATATAAAATATTTGAATTTGTGCAACAAGTTTCAAAAAATTTTAACTTTTTACTGCATATTCTATATTAGATTAACAATGATTGTATAAAAGACAAGGTTTTAATAAAATTACATCCTTATACGTAGATAAAAATAATGTAAACAACGTATGTCAAAAAAATTTATTCATAGTAGAATGAAACCTCAATTAATAAGAATACAATCTTATCAGAAAAATTCTAAGCGTTCAAGCGTATCGTAGTCAAGTTACTCGTGTTGCGCTTCGGAGAAATTATGCGATCGCTAAATATGTATTTCCAAGTTGGAAGTCTGACCTTGAGTACACTCGCATGTCATAACATCGTCATGCATACGTCTTGATTCTCGGCTATCGCGAAATCACTTTCCTTCGGCAGTTTAAATCGACTAGAGCCGTAAATCCATGCGGACTCGTGTTTCTCTCAGCGTCGCTCAAATCTTCGATAGCATCAGCAATAACGCGGAAGCCGTATCATGTTCAGCGAATCCGCGTGTCGACATTGAACAGTATTACTGCCTATTGTCTGTGTTGAAGCACGGAATATCATGAACTACTATCGACCGTAGACATATAAAGAAACGCTCTAAACATATCCTCATCACACGACAAAAGTCGCTTTGTAGTCGCGAGACAATTCGCAAATTCAAATCGGATCTGTTTAGAAAAAAAAAATATATTTATACATTTCCGTGTGGACATTTGCGTTCCGCTTTTATCAGACGTTATCACCGTTCGTGTATAAATAAAAAGTCAATAAAAAAAATCCGACGGTTCGAGCCGACGATGCCCGTGAATCTCGATGACGAAATATGCCGGAATCTAAGACATTCAATTTTTCAGCCGAGTTTGACGTTCTTGACAGATCATGACAGACGTGACACGCGACATGCGGGAGCATTTAATGATAATGCGAAAACGATGGCTGCGGAAAAAGAGATTCTGGGAGAGCGATAACGCAGGATGAAAGAGACCATGGACAGACGATGGAAAGGGAGAAGTCGCGTGGCAACGAGAAGCAGCCGGCAAAAGACGTGTCAGCCGGGACAGCATCAACGGATTCTAAAAAACGCGGAAACAAACGGAAGAGCCATCGCCGAGCGGAAGAGCGAGCCGTTTCTCTCTCGCTCGCGCCCCTTCCGTTACTTTTTCTTTCCTTCCTTCTTCCTTCCTTCACCCTCGTTCTTCCTCTCTCATCTCACCTGATAGAAAGACGCCCAACCGTTCCTTCTGGAGTTGGTTTCGTTATACAGGGTTTCGACGTTCGTCACTCTCCTGTTAGTCTCTTCGCCGCTAGTCATCCTGGCGTCAGCTCGCCGCCTTTTGGACCTAGCAGGACGCAGAAATATGAAACACACGTACGACGCACGTCAAGCACGCACGCACTCGCGAGGAAGTTAGGCTCGCACGCGTACACAACAAACGATATCGAGTCTCTGGCTTTCCTGCCACTCGACTCCCAGTCACCAGGAATTAATGTGTCATGTGCCGATTTTCTCTTATTAACGAATAGCTTTCACTGTCGAATTATAGGAAGAACACGGAAAGACGACGACGGCGAAGAGTCGCGCGCAGCGGTTCTACGAAAAGCACGCACTTACGTACGTAACCTATGGTCTGTAAAATCTGTTGCGGCAAGGCGCGCACACTGCGCATGACTGCGCAGAGTGCGCCAACTCGCGGCGCAAATGGCGGCAAGGCATGAAACTGCGCACGCGCTGCCAATCGACTGTCCCTAGTTTGAAGACATACAGTGAACTACAGATGGCACTTAATTCGTGTAAAATGGTCGTTCTGAGGATGAAGCATTTGAATCGTGGTATTCGAATCGGTGATATTTTATGATATAATATAAGGTATTTATACTCGCGAATTCATAATCAGGCCTTATATTTAAGGCTTCCTTAAATTTATTCTTTTATTTTTAGTGCCCAATAAAATAATTCGAGCATCTGAAGATAAGTTTAAGGAAGTCTTAAATATAAGGCCTCTGAATTAATAGGCATTAATTTATTCTTTAGTTTTCACCGAGGAATTACACAATAAATTCGGGGCCTGATTCTTAAAAAGTGTATCTCATACGAAAAACTAGGAAAATCTATAGTATACGTAATGTATACTATAATGTTTCCATACATTTTTATTCGCGATATTTTTCAAGAATCCAGGCTCTGTTCGCGTTGCTTGCACTTTTGGCGTTCAGCATTTTCGCTCTCTCTTTTCAACGCCAAAGTATATATTTATCTCATTTTAGGTACAAAAATATTTGGGAATTTTAAGCAACGCAAATAGACTTCCTATTATTGGGAATAATTTTTCGTTCTTTTTTACATTGTTGTGTATTTTTATTCTGTTAATTTTTACGTTTATTCTTCTTAGAGTGATTTGTCTACATTTTTTCAGAGGATGTCACTTCAAGTCATACATGCGACTTAGACCGACTGAACGTTTTCACTCCTCGATGCCATGATTATTCATCTTACATCACCTTTTTTATATAATTTTGAGACTCTTCGATTAACCATGTAAGTATTAACAATTTACGTCATTATATTGTTAATATGGATAAAATTATTAATATGAATTAATATAAATAAAATTAGAAGAAAATAATAGCAGGGTTCTGGATAGCTCAGTGTCTAAAAACGGAAAACTTAGCAAATCCTATATCCTCATCTAAGTAAAAGGATAAACTATTCTATTGTTATTGAAGGAATTTATTTGTTAAAACATTATGTGAATACAGTTTTACACGTGAAGTATTTTACTAAAAAACGTTATTTTATTTCCAAAATACAATTCTTAAAAAAATATATGATGCAATGTAATTCTTTAAAGAGGTAGTTTGTTTCCTGTGAGTTTCTATAATAATATATTAAATTAATTTAAAATTAAAATATTAAATGTAAATTAGTTAAATTAATAATTATATATACAAACTTCATAAAATATACTGTTTACAGTAAATCTTAGATATTGAAAGAAAAATAAATTGTTATATTGTATAAATATTTAATCAATAGTTTCTCACAAATTTTAATTTTTTTTCCAAATTTTTGAAATATTTTTGTCCTCTTTGTTGTTTGTGTCTTTATCATCTGTGCTTTTTCTTTTATTTGAAACTGTTGATCCTTTCTGCAGCCAAGAAGTCATAAAAGATGCTTGACCAATCTCCCTATATAATAATAATAATAAATTAATAATTTACTTAATTTTACTGTCATAATATAGATAACGGTAAACAATATACGAATTTTTATAATATATGATTTTATAAAGCAATAAAGTATTTACTTTTAGCTTTATAAGTTTCTACTTACTTTGGTTTTATCTTTTTTCTACAATCAATAGTTTTATTGAGTCCATTATTGACAATCACAGATACTGGATGCCAGTTTAATGCAGTTTCTTGTAATACCATGTCATTTAACGTTTTAATTGCCGCGTCTGTCGATAAATGTTTATTTAACCATACCTAGAAAAAAAATTACATAAGATAATAATAAACTTGTACTTTTCTACGAATTATACATAATATTATGTAAGCACTTACTTGACATTCTTCCTCGTTGCTTAAACATACTGGCATACGGTGATGTAGCCAAGACAATACTTTGTTACTGTCTTTTGTAATAACGGAGCAGCTATGTATAATGTTCCCCTAAGATATAATAACTAAATAGTATCTTGAACATTCCTGATAAAATCGTTGAATAAGATAGGAAAAAACAGATATATATATATATATATAATATATAAAATATTTCTTCAGTTTTATGTACTCCAAATATCCCAGCCAGTTTTAATACTTTGAAACCTTTCCATCCATCTGTCTCAGAAAATTCATTATCCCATGTTGTAGGATCATCTGCTTTTATCTCTTTGTCTTGAGTTGCATATATGTAGTATGGTTGCTTCTGAACTTTGCTATCTGTACCAGGCTTCCATTCATAGAAGCCTTCACAGACCACGATACATCTTTGTTGTTTTTGCAATGATGGAGAATATACCGTTGAGGAATGTATGTTTTCCAAACGACTGTTGTGAGTAACTATCTTATTTGGACGTTTTTTATAATCTCCCTGGAAAATTGATCAAATAATTTATATAAATTAACTTAAACATCCATATAATATATTTTATAAAAATTGATTAATTTTAATCACACTTAAATACGTAAAATGACGAGATTGCAAATAACAAATGTCATATCTATAAATTTATATTGTAACTCGCCTGATACCAAGGTGGAATCATCCCCCATGTCATGGCACAAAGAACCCTTTCCTCTTTTTCTCCTTCAAAATGTGAACCCGATGCTATACAAGGCAGGACATCTCGTGGGCACATATTATACGATGGATCATATTTTAATTCAGTTTTAGTCCATGCCAATTTACGTTGTTTACCATTAGCATCCTTATATCCACATGCACAACACAAAGTTTCAGGGTCTAATGAGCTATAATTTACAATATATTTTGTGAAATATTTATATAAATTAGAAAGTTTTGACATTATTACATATCAGTGGATAAGGTACAGTGTGAATTTCAAAATTTAATTTTATTAAACTGATATAAATAAAGCACATTTATATAGTTACAAGATAACCATTAAAAAGTTGCAACAATATATTGATTTGTTCATTTATTATGTATGTCATGCAGTAACTAAGATAATTAATAATAAAATAATGATAAAAATATTTACCAACAAATTCGACCACACATTTTCATTAATTTTTTTTACGTCCTATACATTTATATACGTTCATACGTATTCCACAAATTGTAGACCCCATTCATCACAATACCACACAATACTGCCAACTGGATATTTATCTTTGTCACTAGATACAAAATCCTGTTTTCTAATTTTATCCCTAAAATATCACTAATTATATTAATATTTTTTTATTCCTTTACGAACGGATATCATGAAATCCATATGATTTAGAATATATTGTATAAACGAGATTCTCCAAATGAAAAAGAATATATATAACAAAAATTGTATAAGTAATGAATTAAGACTATATATAATTTCTTTGAAGAAATTATTCTCTCAATTATTAATTATCTATTTTTCTATTATGTTAAATTATTATAATCTTTTAAATGTTATCAAAATTATTTCAAACTAATTTAATTATTTCTGATTTTAATTTTATTATCGTACTTTTTCATATGCTAACAAAATTAATTTATGAAATTTTATAATATTCAGCAAATAGAAAACTCATTATCTTTTTAAAAATACAAAAAATTATTTATAAATAAAAATTGCAAATTTGCATAACGAATTAATTAATATGCTGATAATAATTTTGTATTTTTTACAAAGTAATATCAATTAATATCTTTTGTTTCTTATTAGCATATAAAATTATCGTCGACTTAAATAATATAGTATAAAGATCTTGAGAATGTAGTAAAATATGCATCCTCTAAAAAATGCAATTGTTGTTAATTATCTGTTATTAAAAACACACAATAGTATAATTTTAAAGCAATTAATTATATTATATGTACATAATAATAATTATTAATTATCTTATTCGCGTATTACAATATAACTGAATTCATGCTTGAATTGAGAATGTAGTGTATATTGTTTAGGGGAAGTTTCAAAAATATTAGTTGGAACTTATGTATTTATTTTAATAAGAGAGAATTTTTAATAAAAATATATTAAATATGATTAAGAAATATTGTAACAAATTATATCAAATTTGATAGTTATTGTATTCGTTATTGTATAAAAATATATAAGAGTAACAATATTTACAATTTGACTACAGTTACCTGTAATATTACCTGTAATTTATGTGTATGTAAAAAATTCAAGAGAATATGAATAAATAATTTAAAATTAGATAGATAATCCGACAGAATAGGATAATTTAAATTCTAAAAATTTTTTAATGAGAAGTTTTAACAATAAATTAGGTGGTGTCGACTGATTGAAAACTATATTCGCACATAGTCTATTTTTAGAAAGCAACGACGAGTTTTTTTAGCGAGTATACATATTTATTTAAAATTAACCTATTTGATTAAAAATTTACGAAAAATACTGTGACACTGTGGACTCAAAATCCATGCGGTCTTAATCTTAACGCAAGTGTTAATTTTCGGCGGGGCAAGTCTGCATGTGTGCATGATAAATGAATGAGATCCGAAGTCTTGACTTGCAGGTATGGTGTCATATCAGTGTCAGCATTAAAAATGGATGTAGTCACCGTATGTAGTCATTGATTGAAATAGGATTTTACTGTTACTGAGTTCGTCATGGTTTTTATACGTGCATCTCTTCTTAGATGAATTCAAGGGACCGGTTTTGTCCTCAGGTATTCGCGATGGATCCATTTTTTCCCTTCGAAGAACCGCCGATACCGAAAGACTTGGTATGCGAAACACAAAGACACGTTTCCCGCAGGTTTTTCTCTAAGAATTCAATTTATTCCCCGATCAAGCCAAGTCATTAAATCAAAAATAAATCTTCAAGCAAGAAATTTTTAATGAAATTTTTCATTTTTTTTATGGATTTGAAAAGTCGATTTATCATAAAAAGAAACTTCTAATATTTAATTCTATTTTTAGATATAAATATGAAAAGGTTTAATAACAATTACTTTACATAGATGCGCATATATGCGCATTTGAATTTTTTTTAATATTTTACGAATATTTGATTTAAATTATCCGTGATGGAGTCAGTCACGTTAATCCTCTCATAAAGAGATTTCGTTCAACACAGATTTTCTATTGACTTAAAGAAAAGCTATGAAGTCCTCTTTTAAATGAGACCTGTTTAGAGAGAATGCGCCAGGGACTAATTTTTAACTCTCAAATATTAATCATCTATATATAAAATAAAGAATTCTTCCTTTGCCCGTGAGTACTAGTTCGGTTGTGCCGTCTCTCAGATTGCCAGAAGGCTCGTTGAACTGCAGTTACTAATTTACTACGCTAATGAGTTACGCGAAAAAGATTCTCACTCTTGTCGGTGACCTCTCATTGCGAAATACGATGTTGGAAAAACCACACGATGTAAGTACCTTTCAACGAAACCGTTGTATCATGTATTACTCATTCAGCGCAATGAGGAAACGAAGAGAAAAGAGAAAAAAATTCTTCTATAGTAATTTTGTGAAAAAGAATTGAGTAGATATGACTCATTGGATTTATATAATACTCAATAAATTTTTTTTAATGAAAAAGTATTTATACATTTGATACAAACGCTTTCTTTTTATTTTAAATATTTGATTTCAATTTTAAATGAAAAATAATAATATTTTAATTGTCTAAATATAATTAGCTAATAATTATAATGTAATCCTGATTAATGAATGTTTTTATTGAAAGAGAATAAAATATACTTTGCATTTGTTTACATATGGATGATTTATCAAAAATAAAATAATATTTTCTTTAACCATCCGCCATTGAAGAGTCAATTCTAGATTGAATAGAAAAGTTTAGACTAGAATATGTTTGAAGAACATTTTGTAAACATCTTATAATCATTATTATCATTATTGTGTCACATCGTAAGAAAGAAAAATTGAGAAGGTTATAAATGTAAAATCGAATATCAGCAGAATAACAAATATTTGGAAATGGGCAAGATAGAATGACGAAGAACCGCCCAAGGTAGACAGGAATCAGTGGATAGATCCCCTTCTTCTTGACCCTTTTATTACTTTCCATTAGTTCTTTCATCAGACCTGAATCGTCCAGTGACGTGAAAGTATCAACAGTGGTGCTCAGTTCTAAAAAAGAATTTTTATTAATATTGGATTGATAAATAATTAATACATTATGCTAAACACATTTAAATATATGTTATTTCTGTACACAGATTATATATATATAAATTTTTAGAGTGTTCATTGAAAGTTATTCAAATCCATAAAAATTTTAATCTTTTGCATGTTCGCTCATCATTTCCATAAAAAAAAAAATAACTTCCACTTAAGTATATATATATTTTTTTTATGACAAAGGGACAGTTAATAATTAAGAATTTTAAATGCTAACATTTAAAAAGAATTTTTTATTTTTAATTGAATAAAAAATTCTAAATGTCAAGAGAATTGTAAATACTATTTATATAATTTAAAAAGCACTCATAATATTTGAATATAAAAAGTATTATTTATATTTATCTGAAATGAACAAGCTATTTGGTTAGTTAAAGTAAATTTTCCTATCTTTTTTTATGTAGACAGTCTTATAGGTACATATAAGTGTATTCATATAATTGTTAGCGAATTCTATTTTTTCGTTTTTATAATAAATGTTTGTTCGAGAAATGCAAACGGATCCGGAACACCGACTTCCCTTGCCGGTCGAATGATCATCCTGGGGCAGAGATCAGATGGTTATTCTCACCTGCCGGTAGGATCCCCCAGTTTGACGCGCTCCGACACACCTGGTGTTCCCGACTTCGACTTGGAAATACTTTGGTGGGGCCTCTTCAGCCTTGCCTCAGTGCATTATATACGCGAGCTTTCAGTTGTCACTGCGACATTGGTGAAGTCACATTGTGTGTTACGTTTCTCGTTCAACCTACTAGTTGCACTGGAGAACATTATTGTTATAGTAGTGATGTGGATTTGACTTGCGAGAATATTCGTATCTAGCAACCAAATGTGTCTTATTGTCAGTGTGAAAATAAGAAGAACATATCTTGGAATCAAAACTGCATCAGCCTGAAATCTAATTTCGGTCTCATGTGGTGCCACTTTTGTTCGGGAGCGATCGCTGCACATGTACGTCACTAATCAATTTTAATCTTTACGCAACGATAAATTTTGTAGAAATTAAATTAAATTTTTTAAAATTTTTCCATGTGAGTCTTTCAAGATTTTATTTCTTGAATTTATTTTAAAATAAAGTTAAAGGTTATAATATTTTTATTATAATTATTATATAAAATTAATATAAAATATTCTTCGAAAGAAAATAAAAAGTTGACGAACATAAAGCATTTGTGATTTAAAAATATTTTACATTAAAGAAATTTTAATTTTTTTTCTGGATTATCTAGGTAGAATACGAAAAATTGAGAGTATTTTAATATAATTTTATAAATGATAATTATGAGTGTATTTGTTCCATAAACTTAGAGATTACTCTTACTTTGTACATTATTATTAGTTAATATAATTTTGAATCAATGCTATTTTTATTAAAATGCTATCGTAAGTGCTACTTTTATTAAAATATTATTGTAAGTTATTTTTTCTTAATGACGTTGTTTTATATCTTGAAACTAAACATTTTTGGACGGAATGTGACAGAATCTCAAAAATAGCTATAACATAATGGAAACAAGTATCCACGCTGCACACGTTTATGTTATCATAACGCTTTATGTTATCATAACGATTATGGTATTATGATTACAATACTTTATTTCTTAATATTATGGATTTATTGGGATAAAAAAACACATTGTGCAAAAAATATGCGATTGAACTGTAACACATTATTAAAGAAAGAAGATATATATATATTTATATACAAAGACGCAAATGTTAAAATATACTTATATAAAAAAAATATATTTTTAATTTAAATTTGAAGATGATTATAAATCTTATTTTATTTTTATTAACTCTTAATCAATTTTGAATGTTTTGATACATTTGATACTTTTTTGGATAATTAATTTTGTACATATGTGACATTTTTGTTCATAAACATGATTACATGCCATATATAAAATATGATTATAACATATCAATTTTCTCTTATTGAAGTGGACGCGTCTAACTAAAAAAAATCTTGCAATATAAACGAACGAAATTTGATTAAAATCGAATTTACTTAAACTTACCACACAAATTTATATTCAACAATAAGCAAATTGGCAAAATTTAGTGAAGTATATAATAAAACAGATATATAATTACATTCTCAATATGATAGTATGATAACGAAATGTATCGTTTATAAGATTGAAAAGACATTTTCTTTAGCTTTGATATAAAAAAAATTTTTGCGATATCATATTTTTAATTATGATTATTTCTGCACAATTATTAATTCAAACTGCAGAGCATTTTATTATTAGTATACGTATATATTCAGAGAGACATTTAAGTTTTCTTAGTAATATGTTTTCTTTTGCAATATTTATTTTCAAATATCAGAATTTTAACACATCCTAATAAATATACTTAATAAGATATACATTTATTTAAAACTGATTAGAAAGGAATATTTTTTTATTATATGCCACGTATTACATATTGTTCGCATTTTTAAATAAAAATTAGTTATTTTAAATACTATAATTATTGACATATAGAAGATACTATACTCGAGTTAGAGAGAGTTATTATATTATTATAGAATATGTCAAAACAATAATAATAATGATCTTTTTATTGCAAATTCATTATTATATTTACATAACATATAATATACATATTTCAAGCAATGAAAATCAATCATTACAATTTAAAAAAATTTATTTTAATTTCTTAATAAAGCACACATTTTTTCTCATAACATGTTACAAATTATTTTTTTAAATAGATCATAAGTAAAATAAATGTTGTTCGACGTCAAGAGTTTGTCTGCTGTATTAAAAAAAGAAATTACATATATCGTATAAACAATTTATAAATAATATATGTACATATAAAATTCTAATATTATATTAGCAGCATATATGAAAAACAAAATACGTCTTAAAAAGCATTATTTGATCTAGATTTACGAGTTTTGTGTAGAGATAGGAAAATTATGGGCTATTTGGGTTACTTAGACGCAGTCATTCTACATTTGAATTATAAAGTATTGACTAGCTTGTTCGCACGTTAATTATATGAATGGTTAAAATGAACTCGAGACTCACGGTTGCTTAATGGATGAAAATCGAGCGTGATAGAATGTAACTACTTTCTCATGTCCGTTAATTATAGTTATAATTATTAACAATTTTATGTGCATTAACGTAGACTCGAACACAATGTAGTTTCTCTTCCATTTGAAAATGTTGCTAACAGGATTTGCTAAGTTTACTCTACTTTGTTAAGCATTTATAAATTATTATACATAACATTTTAATATAAAAAAACATTTATATATTTTTCAATTTCTAATGTAATAAAATAATTTTTTTTTAAAGAAATGAAAAGAATGAAACATGAGAAACACTGTCTTAATTTAATTTTTTGATCGTGAGCTACATTTATAACAGCTACTTGATTTTTATTTAAAAAATTTTTATAAAAACTGTTTAAAAATGAGCTTTTCGTCAAAAAATGAAGAAAAACATAAAAAAATTGCAATATGGACAAATTTGATCGTATTACTATATTTTGTCTTGCTAATTTAATCCTAATCGGATACAATAAGATTAATATTTCAAACAGCTTCTGATCAATTTTATCACGATGGAATATGCTTCTGGGCACTGCGTATTGTTCACATACAAAATACTTCGACAAACACAATGTCGTATTAATGTGAGTTATGAATATTTACATATAAATGTAAATTATAAATAATACTCAAGGCGGATGATTTCAAGGCCATATACTTCCTGTAATTTATTAACGCACGTGTTGTCTAATAAAAAAAAGACAATAAAAGGAAGTATTTTAGTCATTTATTAGATAAAGTAACAAGAAGAAAAGATGAAGGAAAGTACAAATAAATAAAAGTATACATATCTTTAAACAAGTCTAAATTAAATGTGCTAATTTTTTTACATAAAAATTGTTGACTCTTCTTTTTATAAAATTATAAAAATGTATTACAAATTGCAAAAATTTATATTAAATATTTATTTCTTATTTTTCAAAAATGGGAGAAACATATATATTATTTTTTTAAATAAACACATATAATATGTGTATGTAAACATCAGATTGTACTGATGAACGTATCAATTATTTTGGTTTTCTGTTTTCGAAAACAAGATTAATGACGAGCAAATGTCACAAGATAATATATGCTGTTATATCATGTAATAATAATATTCGAAGTATAATAGTTCTATTATACATTTTTAGAGTACGTACGTATGTATAGGAAGAATACTGTTCTTCAAAATGAAAAATTGACATAATACTTTATCGCCTTAATGATTGTCGTTTCCGTGACAATTATTGATTATTATTCTCACGCATGTGAAGAGCCCTTTTTGCTAGATTGTCTGATCTAGCCTAATCGTTTTTCTTGCGAATCATGGGAAACTATCACATTTGCAGCAATCGCATGCTATCGCTGTAGCATTACGTCAGAAGCCTACATACCTACTTTATATATAGGACTCATGAGACATTGAATACTTTTAAAGCCCGCAGCGCCAAAAAGTGATTAATTTATATGACTCTACGTGATACAATAAGAACATAATAAAAGATAATTTTATAAAATAATAAAACACACTTTTATTTTATAACTAATGGAACTATGAATAAAATTACTAATGTAATATAATATTAATGTAAATACTTAAAAATTATAATTGAGCTAGTAAAAAATTAAACTATGTGTACTTTGTTTTTTTAAATAAGTATCTCTATTTTAATTTTAAATTGTTGTCTTGTAAAGATTTGTATTGTCATTTAATCATATAATTAGTATTTACATCGTTTTTCAACACGATCTTTCAGATATGTCATTATAATAGTTATATTTTATACACATCTTTGCACACAGCAGACAATAAGTGACACTCAATATGCGACAGCAGGTGATTACGTGATCAAGATTTTTTTTTCTTTTTTTTGATCGTCGGAGCGCGACGTCGTGATCCTAGTTGGCATGAGACTCGAGAGTACAGGGTTTTACTTTTACAGCATAAGATCTCAAGTTAATACGTCATTGTGCAATATACGCAAGGCAATAAAGCCGCGGAGATTACTGAGTCTTTGCACGATCGCTATTAATAACCGTACAAATACTGTCATCAATGTCAATTTTTCGTATCGTCAATAGAATCCTCATAGCAGCAATAGATTGATAATGGAAATGCCGACGGTAATCACTAGTAACTTGAGAGATTCTATAGGTCCCAGCGCAATAATATGACCTATCTACGACTAACTTATATGTGTGTTCGGATTATATGGCTGGAAATAAGTCATTTCTCTATTAAGCTCCCTTAGGCGATGCTCACACTGGCCTTTTATTTTTCAATCTAATTTTTTCTTTTTATTATTTCGTCCTTACAATTAACGTGTTTTGCAAGCTTTTTTCTTAAAAAAATGTTGATCATTTTTGTCAAATTTTATAATTCATAATATAATTAAAATGTATGAATGATTTCTTTCTATAGTAATAATAAATAATAAATAGATAGATAATAATTAATTCATATATTTAATTTCTAATATTTTTTAAATCTATAATCTTAAATTGTATTCGTTTTATATGATTTTTCTCTGACCGTAAGCATAAAGTAATACGTACAGACGTACAAAGAACTTAAATAAATTAGTCTTGCATCGTAAGCTTCGGCTGACTCAACAAGTACCAAGAGTAGAACCAAAAAACGTACTGGCGTGCGCGATGCGTCGAGTTACTCCGCTTACTTATTTATATACATCTTCGTACAAATTTGAAATGGTAAGAATAATTAATTTAATACAAGAAGTAATTAACTTTTTTCTCTAACTACGTAACACAAAGATGCATAAACGTCAAGACACTAAACTTTTATGTTAGAATTGCTTCTTGCGGAAATGAAACTTGAATACTTTTATTGAGCATTACTTTTGCTACTTCCTCAAAGACTATACTTCGCATATAATTGCAAGAAAACGTGCTGAGTGGACTTAGAACAGACACAGCAACCAAGTGTCGACGAATTGCTGCGTTCCAACGTGTCGCACATTGGAATACAAAAGTTTTTTATGGGAGATTTAAGTGCCTCATATTTTTATATTTTGATTTCCTTATCGATGCTGTGGAAAATGTTAGAAGTTTTCCGTTATCTATAGAAATACAAGATTCATGAAAGCATTTGGTACAAAAAGAAATTTTTTATTTTTCATTCATTCTATAAGAAATCAAATAAAAAATTTTAAGTCAAAAGTAAGACTTTATGCTGGATAAAAATAAATTATGAAAATTCAAATTAATATGTATAACATTTATGTTTACTATTTACACATCTGACATTTTCAAGAAAAAGGATTCCTTTATTGTGTTAACATGTTTACTTTTTACATTCTTACTTTTTGAAATATGCTTTATTCGTATAATTCTCATAATTAAGATTTTTTTTTAGTACATGTTTAATTAGATAAATAAAAAATATTAAGTATTATTTGAAGCTTCAAATTTCGCAAAAAATAAACGTAAAGCAATCTCTAAAATAATTTTTGTTCGTCATTTTTTATTTGTCACAAAACTTGAGAACACTTACGATTCTTGACATTTTCTACATAATTTTTCGAAAGACAGATTCAAGCAGTACACTTCAGGAAGGACATTAAGCGGATATGAAGTGTTATTCGTGTAAATCGCTTGGGAAATCATGTGACCAAGTTGAAATCAAAGTTTCATCCGCACTTAAAGGTCTTGTAAGACCGAGAAAGCCATAACGCCGAGACCGCGTCTTAACATAATTTGCGTCGGAGTTCCCAGAAGAAATATTGTTCCTTTTTTGCGAACAGCAGGATAGCTCGGGAAGGTAAAGCGACCTCCGTAAAATCGAGAATCTGCGCCATCGAGTATAACGCCTGGGAGACTTATTTACAAAATGATGCTTGAGTCTCGTGGGTTTTTCCTCATTTTATTTTATACTTGTGCTACTGTTCTGTTTTTATGTCATCGGAAGATAGTAATTACGCTGGTAGTTGAATAGGGAAAAGGAAACTGTATGAGTCATGTTTTCTCATTCACGAGAGCTTTGAAAATATGAACTATTTTATTAACTTATTGTATTTATCACTAAATAATAACGAATGTAAGATAATTCATTTTTATTTTCATTAAATAATAATTATACATTCCATAAATTAATATTAAAAATTAAACTTACTTGATATAAGTATGTAGAATTATGTAAGTTGATTGCCTTCAAAGCAAATTTTATTATTCATTTATCTAGATTTATCTAGACTTGTCTAGAATTATTTATTTCAACGCGTACGAAAGCAAATATTTTCAGAGTAAAGTTCAGTTATTCTTCAGATAAACGATCTATTTAAATAAACGATCAAAGCTACTTTCACGCAATCTTTTCCAATTTTGCGGACATTTATGGAGTGACGGATGCGCGACGCACATGATCAGGCACGTGGACGCGAATATTAAGAAAATTGTAGACCCTCTATTTCGTCTCAGATGCCTTATCATCTCTGTTTTATGCACAAGCACATCCCTCGCAGTGCCAGAGCGTGACTTATGACGTGTCGGATCGGATTAAGAGAAAGTTCCCTTCCAAAATTGCTTGACAATTTGTGAGTCATCAACCACATCCAATGTGAAGGGTATATTGAATTCAAATATACTTCTGTAGGAAAGAAGCAAAGAATTTGTATGTGTACAAGAAAACAATATTTATCACGAATCATTCTTTTAACTGACAAAAACATTCGAATATAAATTAATAATAGATAAATAATAAATAAATGTTTTATAATTTCGAAAGTTATTCTCGTCGTTTAAAACACGAAATAGATAAATTAATATTAAATATTAGATAAGAATCATTAATCATAATAATAATTATTATAAATATTATTAAAAATTTTATACTAAAGAGATAATTAATCACATAAGGTCGATGGTCAAAAAACGAGCATAACAAAAATAATGATACAATAAATTCAATAATAATTTATGTCTTAAAAATCGTAGAATAGTTATTTACAATAAAATAAAAAGCGTTCCGTATTCACAGAGTCTTCTTTAATTCAAAAGAATTAGAAAAGCACAAAAATATAATATTAAAAACTAAATAAATAGTTGTATTTAATATAATCAATAAGAAAATAAAGTAATAACAGAAAAAGTTCAAGTAACACAATATTTTCATGTTATGGCGATTTAGTATTCATTTTCTATTTAGTGCGAAAAATTGTTATTTACAATTCTTTGTACGCACATGAGATTACCATGCACCTGCGCATTACTGCGTTAATTTACTACTCTTAACCGTGGTCTCATTAAGTGTCATGCCATCACGCTTACCTTTTGTAGATCCGCCGGAAGTGGAGGAAGAAGGGAGAGTGACCTACGGAGGACGTCCTACGAGTTGCGCGCGCATCCCTTAGGAATATTGTCACAGCATACGCACGATGCAGACTGACGAAGAGATTCAGTATGCGCCGAGAAGCCGGCCGGTGAGCTTTTACGATAATTACAAGGTGAGTTTTCACTTGTCTCTGTTTTACATGTGTTATTGCAAGTAAGCTTCGCGTGCTGCCAGTGCAACATGATTACTACATAGTATCAATTATCGATTCGATGACTTTCGCTCTTTTAAAGTAGCAGACATTCATATACGGGTATCCTTACATAAATGGGAAATAAGAATGCATAAGATATCATAAAATTATCGCTATTTTTCATTCTGCAAGCAATTGGTTATAGATTTTTAATTTAACAAAAATTTCAGAGCATCAATAGACTTTAAAATTATATACGCGAGTGAAAGTGCGTAATGGATTTTATTTTAACACAGTATTAGTTTAATCTTTTAAAGTTTCTGAACATTAAATAGTAACAAAAATACAAAGATGGTAAGAGGGTATGACTTTTTAAATTTTAAAAGGATTGAATCTGAAATAAAATATTTGTACATAGTTTTACCAGATGTTCTAATATAGCGTAAAGAGTGTATAAATATAAAATAATCTCTATATGAAGCTATCAATAGTATCATTCCGCAGCTGTAACATCTCGTACGGTAACATCTCACCAGAGCAAAGATACACAAAAGATTAGTTCACAAACCGTTGTATTTACTGTTAATTACTTAACGAGTCCAAAGAAAAATAGTCAATATAAATAAGGCTAACAGATATCTATTGCTTCTTATATCACTTGAAATAATCTGTTATAAAACATGTAGGAAGCATCTAGGAAGCGTCTAAGAAAAACGCGTTTAAAAATTCCTGAATTTCACAACCATAACGTTTCACATTAGCATAATTAGAATCTTAATTGTAACCGATATTAATTATCTAAATATGCTCGTTGTGCGCAAATCATCATAAATTTACATTCTAACATTAATGCTAAGCATTTGTTCCGTACAATGTAGCACTTACAGAGGCAGGAAATGACTCTTTTATATTTAAAAGTTAAACGTTTAGTAAGAAAGTTTTTAATTTAATTTTTATCTGTAGTTAACATTTAACTGTAATGCAAATTTGAAAGAATGGTATTTCTGTAACTGTATTTTATTATATTTAAATCATTACATAATAAATAATTCTAATTCTAAATTTAAGAAAAAGGAAGAGTCGCAATATATGACTTTGCTAATCAATTTAAAAAATCTCATACATACATAATAATTTTAAATATTGCATTACTATTTTTCTCGACTACGTTGATGTATTATTCAAAAGTATATAATTCACTCTTTTCTTAAAGTGACAAGAATCATTTGTCAAAATTAACGCGATCGTTTTTTCGATCTTGCAGGATGTGCCGATGATGCCGCCTTGTGTCACTTCCACCATGAGTGTGGGTAATTTGAATCAAGTTCACGATGACACGTCTGCCGTACCTCAAAGCAACAATAATAACAGTATTAATGGCAGCAATAATAATAACAATAACAGGGTTAATAGCGCCGTTAGCGCGGGCAACGTATCGAAGATTCACATTGCCAAAGTCACGGGTGAGTTGAATGCACTTTTTACGATGCGCCTTTTACGTGTGTGCATGAAATGCCTACTATTTATAGTTTATTTAAACGCGCGATGATTGATATACGGTTCCTGCATTCGTAAATGTCACGTAGATTCAGCGCTTTCCGCTTACATTTTACAGAAGCCTTTTCGTAAATTGGCGTGCTTAATTTAAAACAATAAAGAGAAATAATAATATGAATTATATTAATACAAATAAATAGAAAAGTATTTTATATAATCAGAACTGGATTTTAGTATCTAATAATATATTTCTGTGAAATTTATGATATTTTCCAATTCTGTACGAAATATGTTGATTAGTGTCAATCTTTAAGTGCAGTCTTGCATTGAAATTGGAATAGTAATATCATAAATTAAATCGATGATCAAATTTAACGCTTATGTTAATGAGCATCTTTAGAACACTGTAAAAAATTTAATTTTGCAAAACTGGAAAATGTATATAAAATTTACAGAAATTAGCTATTGGTTTAGTTTCATTTTTTTAAGATGAATTAATGTTGAATTGCTCGTAAATAATATCGTTTTAAAGCATTATTATAATATAAGCTTAATTAAAATCTTGAAATAATAAAATTCATGAAAATGGAAATCTGTACTAATAACTGAGATTACTATAATAACTGAGATTAAATTGACTCTACACTGTTCGTCTATATATACCGTGTGTTAATCTTTCGTGCCAGCTTGACCTGTTTGTTCTACTTCAGATATTACCAGTGCGCGAAACCTTATCGTCCTGAATTCTCGTATGTACCACAGCTCTTGTTTTTCGCGACAGCTATATTCGCGCGTGCCAAGACTGTGCGTACTAATAAAATGACGTATATCATGAAAGTGGCGTTTTGGAGTAGACAGTGCATGTGGATAATTGCATTAATTTTTACATGGTTTTTTAATGATGATAAATTAAAAAAATATAATAGTATAATATTGAATATGATAATTTTTATAAGAAAATATAAAATATATACAAAAATTTTGCAAATGTGATCGACGGATACAAAATTTAAACTTTATACCATTATATTATAATTTTCTGAAGGATAAAAGAAACTTAACATTCGCGTGTGTAAATAATAATTAAGTAATCCCGGATTTCTGAAATATGAAAGCAAAGTCGAGTTTTATGACATCATACATAATTGCTGTGTGTAAGAACTGATTCATTTTCTTGCAAAATATCTTCCTGCTTATATATTAAATATGTTCCTGGAACGGAATAAGAAAGATGCGAGAAAGGTTACTGGCACCTGAGTAAAGTAATTTTTGTTACTAAGTACTCACCGTACATGACAGGTGCAGTTTCAACTGGAAATATCGGGCGTATTTACCGCGGAGACAAAGAGAAAGAACTTGGTCGGGCACCATCGATGGCCAATTGTTTATCAACCACGGTTCCTGTCAATCTGGCAGCTTCTCAAATAGCCGGTCGACACACGCCCACAAGAAATTCTTTGAGGCACAGTAGAATGATCGTAATGCATCGGACCGGCCATCGTGAGTACAATCACTTTTTACCTGAGCTTTGTATCTTTCGAAGCACAGTGTTAACGATAGGCACGATAAAATTATTTAAATTCTTTAAATTTATATTTCTACTTCTCGTCTCACAGACTTGAACAGTCGATTTTTTGAAATATTTTTTTAAAAAAATTATATATTCTGCACGCTTCGTATTGTGTAACAAGCGATTGCACCTTATAGCGATATCATTTTGTGATTCTTAAATAGTAGAACGCGATAATTCTATTGTTCGTTATTATATTGTACGCATTGCGATGACACAAAAGATACAAAAATTTAAGAATCTAAGCGAACGTTTCGAAATATACATATAATATCCGAGAACTCATGCAATCGGTAAAATACCGATGAAAGAAGCAATAGTATTCTCTGCGCTCTCCACGATCTGATGAAATCGTGTGTGTATGATTATTAATTTTTTGCAATCAACGGCTATGCGATCGATTTCTCTTGAGGGTAAGATCGCGCGCTCGCGAATCGCTTCTCCGGTCGCGGAATGCGACCGACCCGGTATAATTTGATTTTCTCGATTTCTTTTAATAATCTCGTTGCTTTCCGCGACACATTATGGTGTTGCCATATAATTCTACGTACGCTAACGAACGCGACTATCGCTCTTAGCCGTCGGTCGGTCGCTTAGCAGGATTGAGGTTGATGCCAAGGCAGACAGGAAGATTATAATTAGCGCCGCCATGGATTGCAGGAAAGTGCAGCGGCTTTTTATCACCGTGGTAATTAGATAGAATCAAATGCATGAAGCAAATGATAGCTAATGAAAGGAGTTAAAGGTGATGAAAATGCAATGTGCGGAAGAATGAGAGTTTGTTTTAAAGAAGACGGACATAAAATACCTTGGGACATTCATATCTGTGTCATGTCCTAAATGAGAAATATATTTAAAGAATATTTAATATATAAAAGATTTAATTAAAGAATATTTAATGTATAAAAAATATCAAATATATATAATATATACCCTGTAAAAAGAATATTATAACATTAATAAGATTTTAAAGATTTTATTAAAATTCACTAAAATTTAAAAATTCTATTTTTATCACAACCGATTTAAAATGCTGAGAAATTCAATTATCACATTACTGTTCTTATAATTTATTCGATATTTTTTATTAAAATTGTATGTTAGGTAAAATTATTTTATCTTTTGTGTGTGTGTGTCTAGAAAATTATTTTATTGCAAAATATATTATGCAGTTTTTGTTTGAAAAAAATGCAATTTATTTGAAGAATTCGGTTGAAGAAATACGGAGTATCGGATTTTATTATAAATTCTACTAACTACTCGTTTACCGTTTATTTAGAAAAAAAATTCTTGTTTTCTTCAATTACTCTCGCGTATATGTATTTCACTGACGTGAATTTTAAACGTATCTTGCTCCGCTGGCCACAGAACTTAAAGTGGATGCACATGGTTCTTGGCAGATAGCGGAAGTATCAGACCGGAAATATATCGCGTGATCTTTTTGGTATGTATTCGAAATACGCAGTCTCATCTTGGCGCAAAAAATTCATTGTATTTTTTAATACTCGTCTCGCTTTGTACACACTGTAATTAATTATCATAGCGTAATTTCATTATACTTGCAAAATCGTAACATTTTACTATTTCTTGATTGCAATAGACGAAAATTATTTCACAGGAAATATAATTTTGAGCAGTTAAACTTTTTTATTAGAAAATATTATATCAAATAGAATTATAAATTTTCGTTATTTAAAAAATCTGAAGATCAGCAGTAAATATCTATGAACATACATACCTATATAAACTGTTCTCTATAGTAATATTATTTGATCTTATTATTAATATTGAAATATTAATTAAAGCAAAAAATGATTACGTAAACGGTAAGTACCTTTTTGAAAATAAACAACACATACGAGGTACGAAGGATCGAAATTGATGAAGTGTGTACGTACCGTGGTTCCGCTCTGTTCAAGGGCTTATACGTAGCCCTAATTCTATTTCAGGATCGGTAGACTTACAAACCGACCCGCTATTCTTACGCCCAATTTCGGCGCCCTTACATGTGTAATCCTCGTTTGGCTTCCATCTAAAAACACTCGGCCAGTAGTCAAACAATCGTATTTTCCTCGTTACATTGAAAATAAATGAGTTTAAAATATATGTACTTATGATTTGAGCAAACAAATAATACACGCAACGCATATATATGTATACATACAACAAATATTAATCAATTAATGTAATTTTTACGGCGTAAAAATTATTTATATACAAAATGTTTATATTATAAATTTCTTACTTATGGCAACATGACAGAAAATATTTGTTGAATATATCGATCTAGAAGTAAATTGCAACATCTTACAACCGCGTTAGTTAGCAAAATTACAGTGCAATTACTTAATTAACCTGCGGTCATGCCTTCTTACGCAAGTTACATCGTGAGCATTATTCATGCATTGGGGACAACGGATGATGAAAACGTACCACCCAGTATGCGTATGTTATACGTGGGCCGCACATTTTGCGGCAAATTTGTCGACCGTGACGACGTGACGTATGAAACGAGGATCGACGTTGCTCATTGTTATCTCATACGTATAATGTGCATTCACGTTCACATTCACATAAACCGGCCCATTTACGTAGTCGACGTGACCGATACCTGATGTGAACGAAGACAAATTACAGGTAGTTTGGAATTTACACGGTGAATGGGTTGCAGTATACGAGTCTTTGTTAAATAATATCGACTTTAAATTCCTTTTTTGACTTTAGTAATTGCACCGGACGAGTCTAATTTTCAACTTCCGTAATTTTAATAATGAACGTAGCATGTTTTTAACTTCTAAATTCGACAATTATTTTCACAATGTTTATCTATTATTACCTTGGGTCACATGTCAAGTAAGTATATAAATTTCATCTGAGCTGCTGAGTTTTAGTATCATACTAGCGATATATTCATTGACAAATGGATATTAAATTAAAGGTGATAAGTGCGTACGTGATTCATTCCGTTGGTTGTGTCGTTTGACCTCTTGATACCGCTTTTTCTTCCTTTATACTCGCACCGGTATATCCTCGTATTGTGCAATAAATACGGTGTACATATGGCGAAGCAATACAATACGAACAACGCGTATTCATGTCCTGCATTCCCGCACCGTGCGAATCGCTCTTCAAAAGAGCAGCAATATCTGCTACTTGACAACTGCAGTAATCGTCCGATCACATCGAAAACGGTTCAACACTGTTTTTTATAGAAGGAACAATCTGCAATTTTACGTTACCTTAAGATAATTACGCGTGAAAATCGAGATTATATTTGGTTTTTATTTTTATCGACTTACGACCTTTCTATAATATGCGGACGTTTATATTCTGCAGTTGCAGTTTGCCTCGTTCGCCAGTTATAGCGCGTACCTGCGGTACAGTTAGAGACATAATCCTCACGTAGCAGATGCGCGCATTACGTTTCCGTGTGTGAAAATTGTTTTTCTCTTCCGTAGCGAGCACGTATCGTATCTTCCACGAATTGGCATCGAGCGACGATGTCGTGAGATATTAAAATTCTGCATGCGTATTGCGCTGCAAAAGAATTTCTCTTTTACACGCGCGCGACGTAAAATGCATCCATGATCAGTCTCTGCGTAAAAATTAATAGTGTAAAAATTGTCCTATGTTTTAAGAATACTGATTTTAGGATAGAACTTTTAAGAGATAACAGTTGATTGTATTTAATATCTCTAGCAACATTGATCGTTATACTGACTGATTTATGCTCTAACAATATTAAAATATATCAGGCAATAATGTAAAAAAGTTTGAGTTACCTTGATAATAAAAATTTTATTTTAATTAAACAATGATGACGCTAGTTTGTCTCTTAAAATGATTTAAATTTCCTATAGATTAAGATTTTTTTAGTCTCATATATATGTATTGTTCATAATTTTTAAGAACTATAAGAATAACTTATATTGTAACAGCAAATAGTAAAAAAAAATAATTCAAATCTTCAATAATGAAATATATTAATATTATATATCGTAAATTGTTACAGTATCGTGTAGAGAAAAAAACGTTTTTTATTGTTGTCAGAATAAATTAATCGGTATAACAATCGATTAATGTTGCTAGCTATATTATATTAAATATGAACAATTTCTATTTCTTGACAATCTTATCTTAAAAACTTTCTTAAACGTGAAAGAATAAGTACGTTATAAAATATGACAAACAATTTTTATCTTCCAAGAGTCTTTATCTTGAAGTCTACTTTTTAAACGTAGAAGGATAAGATTTACATATCTATTAGATATATCGTCTAGGTTCTTCCTTGCTATCATCTTTCTTGGTTTAAAGTGTGTCGCGACACCAAAACAGTTGAGAAACACTGACTTGGGCTCATAGAGAATAATTATCTCAGGTACGTATATGAGTTTCCACATACACGATTATGGAGTTACCACATTATACATACATTAAAACTAAAGAGATTTATATAAATATGTATTATAACATTTATTTTTTTATTCTATTATCTTACATTTAATTCTAAATTATTAAACAGAATAATAAACAATAAGAAAAATCAGAATTAATAATGTGCTTCTTTTTTTGAATTTATAGTTAATGGTTGAGAAATTTCTTGTTTTTTTCTTTTCTTCTTTTATTTTTTTGTAATTTTCTAATTAATTTTGTCTAATTTGTAGCTTGACTTTGAATATATTAATTGGCTTATAGTATATCTGACTGCGATATAAGTTTGCATACTATACTTCTTCAATCGAGTATTCAGCACAGCGAATCCAGTAAACATAGTGCATCTATCCCTTCACTCTTGCGGTTTTTCAATGGCGGTCAAAGTACTCACTTCTTCCTCACACTAGCGTTTCATAGTCTGTTCTCAATAGTATAAATACATTGCGCTAATCGTTGTTTCTATTGCTTAATCTATAAATATTGATCTATCATTCATGAGAAAATCCATTTTTATTATTATAATGAAAAATTTTATAGTGAGAAACTGATTTATAATCGATTCTTGCAACGTTCATTTGTAATTTTTGAATAACTAATCATATTTTTTTACATTATAACGAATTTTTGATTTGAAGAGAAAGTAAGAATAGTTCGAGTAATCTAGCTATATATAGCGATGAAAAAATTAAATGTTATCGTATCAGACATTAACTCAATGCGTTCTACATTAATGCATTTTTTAATTATTTCTAATTATACCTATGTGTATTTCTTAAATATCTTGCATGAAGTTGTGCAAAAAGACATTACTTATTTTATAATTATAATATTTTTTTTGTAATTATATATACATACGTATAATTAGCTTTTCAAGTTAGTTCTCGTCCGTTTGATGTGTCTAAAAAATAAAAAATGTTTATATACACATTTATAAAGAATTTTTTTTAATATTAAAAAAAATTTAAATTAAGAGATATAACATATGTTATTTAGCAGCACTATATTTTGATAATAATTGTATAGTTTTTCTTATAAATCAAAGATACTTGAGATATTTATGAAACTCGACAAGGAACTGTCATTTGCATACCGTTGCAAAATGCTATGGTGGTAGGCGATCGCTCGCATTTTCTATTCAATATCCCAATGAGAAATACTCAATCTTGCAGTGTAAATGATGGTAGTAGGCAGTTTCCTGACGATTTCTTTGATATGTGGGGGGCAAGGACGTTCAATCATTCAACCGGTTGAGATACCTTGTAAGGAGGGATGGTGACGAGGCCACCTTGTTCGGAAACTCTCCTTTCTTTCGCAGATTTAAGTTTCTCGATACCATGAGATATCGGTCAATGATCGGCAGTTTGTATTATATGGGGAAATGTGTGTCGTAGCGAAGGATAAAATGGCGTATGCCTATCTTCGCAACGTCGAATTACCTAATTACCTAATAGGCGACCGACTGCATGTCTCAACTCTCTAACTTAAGAGATCTGCGCGAGTAAACGTTTCTAACGGACGCAACATGATGAATTGCGTGACGAAATTATCGACTTTTCCTCCGGGGAATAATCCCACGACAACTAAGAAAGGATGTCTGTGTGAGAATCGCGATAAAAGATGAAGATATTAGTTTACTTCCTTTGTGTTCGAATTTACCTAATCACTTTAAAAAATGATCTAACTTTTTTATTTTGTCTAATATTATTTGATATTTCATATTTTTTAAAATAAATAAGTTGATGCGTAGTATGCTAACTTACAATACGAATAATGTACGAATAATGTAATCATCCACAGAACAAGTTCTGAATAAATTTGTAATAGATTGTGTGTTAGCGCTAATTATATATGTATTGATACGAGCGATAACAGTAGCATGAGAGTAAAAAGTAGGTTTATATTTTTAGGCCCAGAGAAATTTTTACCTCCTTTGATCTATCATCGACGATTAGCTCGATGTCTGGCGGCATTGCAGACTATTCTCGGCGTCGCGGTGATTTCTTTGTCATTATGGTTGTTGCTTTGGGCACCGCACCTGCCTGTTATGGACAATCCGTATTGGAGTGGCATGCCCGTAAGTGCAATAATTTTATACGGCGATTAAATTTGCATTCCATACCATGATAATGCAAGAATGCAAAATGGTAATCCTCGCTTATCTAATAAGCTGAGTTTGCTAGAATAGGCACACTAACATATGGCTGCAATTAGACTTACATATGTATTATAAAATGATATAATCATGCTTTTTAATAACAAAGATGTATTATTTTTTTATATACTATAATCGTATGTACCTAATAGTTTTAAGTCAAAGTGATTGTTTATTGAGCCTAATCGTTATTTATTGGCTGTATCGGTTTTAACGGTTTTGAATATAATACGCTTTCAGATTTTTTATAAAACTTAATATTATTAAAAAGCTTAATCCTTAATTAACTAAAGGTAAGTATGCAATAAAAGTAATCGTCTTAATTATTTTGCTCTCTTACAACATTTTTAATTTTATATTTACACAGTGTTATTAATATGAAATAAAATTGTACAGGGTATCCCATTTTAACCTTTGCATCGAAATATCTTGTAAAAACAAAAATATTATGCATTTTATAGTATGTAACTATATGTTTTCTTTACATCAATTTATTCATCTCATTATTTTATGCAAACAAATATTAAGGTATGATTATTATCAAAAGATTAATATTTTACGAGATATTTCATATTTCATGTAAAAATATGTTAAAATAAAAAATAAAATATCTCATAAAACTATATTAGATTTTCGTTATTTACCTTAATACTTTTATATGCAGAATAATTAGTGGAATCATATTAGATAAGAAAAACCTTTCATTTTATTAAAAAGAATAATTAGTGGAATCATATTAGATAAGAAAAACCTTTCATTTTATTAAAAAGAATAATTAGTGGAATCATATTAGATAAGAAAAACCTTTCATTTTATTAAAAAAAATGACCTTCATGTAATCTTAAGATATTAATTTTATTTTAAATTTATTTTTTAAGATTACGTAAAGCTTAATCCCCTTTAAATCAACTTTTGTGTAAAATATTTTTTGGTATCCTTTATACTTTTCGAAATATTTCAATAAGAAGTTTAAAATGGAATATGTGTAACTTTAAACGCGTAAGTATGCCGTGCATTAACATTTTGTAAGTTGTAATATTTTTTTTTTGTTCAATTGTTTAATATTTCGATATTTTCAGCTCTTGATGTCCGGAAGTTTTGGAATTTGCCTGTTGTGCTGTTTTAAAAAGGAATATCCGACTTTGACTTCTGGATTTTGTCTTTCCGCTACAAAGGTAAATAAAAATTCTGATTTATTGTAGAGATTTCTTAGAGACACTTTCAAGGCCGAGTCACTTATTCAGCTCGTCTAATTTTTTACATTGTTAAAGCAGTACAAGATATTTAAGCATACAGCATTATTATAATATATTGTTTTACAAAATAGTATATATAGACAATGTTTCTATTTTAATCAATTAAAAAATTTTTAATTACGGAAAAATATCAATTTTATTTATATTTTAGTTGATTTATTAATTTTATTCTGATTTATTTCTAAAATAATTATTGTATATTACTTACAAAAATCACATTCTTTTTCTATCACACTTATATCACGTTTCTTCATGATGAACAGGTAGTTAGCGTATTTTTGGCGGTTCTGGCAACTGTTGCATGTGTGAGCGCGTGCATATTCTCTGCAATACACTTGTCACGTCTTATGGGATTGGAATGCACTCCGGCACGAGTATTAAATGCTACGTGCGTATGCAGACCACGCGGCGAATCGCCTGATTCACTCGAAGGTGTAATCAGGTATGCCAAAAAATTGAACATAGATTGATAAAATTATGTAACATTTTCTAGAGCATTTAAAAAAATCGTAGAAATTAAAATATATACATATACCTTACATTTCTGACAATCTTTATAAAAAGCATTTCGATTTTTTCCTTTTATCGGAAATCTATATTATATAAATATAACAAGTTTAGTAATAACTGTATAATTTATGTAAAGATGTTATGTAAAAATGCTTTTAAAATAACAATGCATATTTTATTAGATACATCGACCTTAATTGTCCCGAAGTAGAAAGTATTCTGACGATCCTCCTTATCTTCTCATGCACTTGTAACGGATTAGGCGTCTTGGTGGCGGGATGGTATAGTTATCTCCACTGGAGCACGCGATACAAAAGGCCAAAATACACGCAGGTCAGGACCAATACCGTTTCCATGAACAATAAATTCAACAGTAGATCGATCTACAAATCAAATCTGGAGGAACGATGACGTTTGTAAATAGAATGATCAAAACGCTTCCATTTTCATTGTGATGCATCGACATCTTCCGTATGATCACTATTGTGATCAGTTATACATATGTACAAAAAAAATGTGAACTATTACACATTAATAAATTTTATTTTATACTAATTTATTAATCGATAACATCATTGAAAAATACAAAACGTCAAAAATTATTTTTTAAATACATTTTGATATATGAAGAGGAAAAAAGAATATAATCTTTACAAAGATATGAGCAGAAAAAAATTTTTCGGTAAGCTAGAATTGTCCTAGTGTAAACAGTTGCAATTTTATAAAAGATTAAGAATTAAGTATAAGTGTATTTATTATTATGATTAATAATGTAGATAATAATATTATAATGATCATATCTCATTAAAATACGATAAGTACGATAAATATATGAACTATAATGAACTGGTATTTTATAACTTATTAATTAACGCTCACCTTTTTTATTACGATGCTCAGTATTTGTTTAAATGTAATGTGTGTATTTATGTGTGCATGCATCTGACAGTGCGTTTGTCTTTCAACGTGAAAGAAGTTTGCAAAAAACGCAAAGACTATTGATTAAGTTACTTACATTAGGATTAAAATTTAAATGAATCTATAGAATACCTCAAGAGACTACTAAAATAATGTAATATTAAAAAAATGTTTGCGTTTATCTTTTTGTACGTTATTTTGGATATGTTTAGTGAAATAATATTGAATAAAAATTGTCATGAATTAATGAAAAATAAATCTGGCAAGAAAATTTAATATAAATTATGCATATGTTATTGTTACTTACTACAACATCTAATCCCATAATTACTTCAATTATCGAAATAATCATTAAAGCATTTCATGATATTGATGTAAAGAAATTATATATGAAAAGAAAAGAAATATATGCGACAATTCTATTTATTTGTACTATTAATATTTTTTCTACAATATTGTGTTTAAATTCACAATTTTATTCATAAATTAATATATTTATAAATTTACTAATATGTTTTGTGCACATTGCAGTTTTAAGTAAATTTTTATAAAAAATGTTATACAAAATTTTATTTGTTTTTAATAAAACGATTAGCATCAATATTAATTATTAATATAGTTCTGCGTTTCTTATATGATTTTATAAAAAACCAAAAACAAAAATAAAAAACATTACTTTTTATTTAATAAACACATTATTGTTCTTGTGTTTGATGCAGCAAGTTGAAAGATGAATATGACATCTTAAGTAACTGTAAAAAATTATAGATGTATTTATAAATATTCGAAACATTTGCAATCAATAATTTTTATTTTAATTTATTGATACTAACGGCTACGAATGATTCAAGATTCATTGTGATAATATACGCGCTACTAAATTCGATGGGAAACGTCGAACGTTTCATAATTATTAGTAGACCCTTCTTGCTGCTATTGCTAAGTTCCAGCCAATTCATATTATAAACACTATTCGCCAACTGAAGGCTCTATAAATAAAAATATGAAAATATTGCAAATTATAAGAAGGGAATATCACATATTTGTTTTAGTTCCTTTTCTTAATCACTTTTATCTCATTATTAATTTATCTTATTTCTTATTTAAGTTTAATGATAAAATTAATTTGTTTTAAATGAAATATATATACTTTTAACTTGACTTCATTTCCAAACCAACAATAAATGAAAATCTGTGCCAACATGCAGCCTGTATACATCATCAATGGAACAAATTTCATATACTCTGTTGCCATAGCCATTCGATATAAATTTGAGCACACTACCATCATGCTCACCGCGAATTGAACAGCAATTATTTTCGCGAACTTGTCATTTATCGTGTGCGCATATCTGCGATTAGATAGAAGATTTTAAATCCATTATTCTAAGTATCTCTATTTCAATGATTTACTATCTGTGTCGAGTTCACATTAAATGTACTTAATGATCAATTATTAAAACAAGTGCAAAATATTTCTATATCATAAAATTCGAGTCAAAATTCTCTGAATCTGTGATCTTTTACATATATTTATTAGGCAATAAAAGTTTCGAATATTTTTTTATTATTTTAATGAAAGGATATAAAAAAATTGTTATAAAAGAGATAATATTTTGTATTTCACATATTTCAAATTCAAGAAAAAGAAAATTATTCAAAGAAACTAACTTAACTATATAATTGTGATGATTAATACAATCGCGCAGAATGTTTTGATTCTGATTGATATTTTTCAATCGATATTCCAGTATCTCGAATTGACAACATATGTGCAGTAAGAATCCGCAAACCAGGCTCTCGCAAGCGACATTTACTAAACCGGAACATGACATGCCTATCATTTGGTTAGTATATACGAAAGTAAATGCAATTGGGGTTGAATAATCGAATGGTATCCATGCTCTGTATGTCAAGTTTCCTTTTGAAAGATCCATGAAGATAGATGATATAATTACTACGACAACCGCTGAACCTACGAGGGTTAAATACCGCAACGCAACATTCCTATATATAAAATGACCACAATTATACAATGTCCACTCTTATTTGTTTTTACTATTATAATATATATTTTTTAAACTTTACTTGTTATTTTGATTTAAACAATTTTTTGAATTATTATAACTGAAATATCTCTTATTCTCTTATAATTATATTATATCATTATAAATAAATTTATTTACTAATTCTTATTTAATTAATTTTTAATTTGCTTAAAT
>NW_017304543.1:172687-179634 GCF_001594115.1 Trachymyrmex septentrionalis
CTTTTATCAAAATGTTGTCGAATTGTTATTTCGTGAAATTCATTTGGTTTAAAAGGTTTTTTGCGGAGAACCTTGACTAGCATTCTGACATTTTTACGATCTACCCACAAACAAATATTTTTATAACCCGCGACAAATACGGTCAACATCATGTATAATGAATCGGTGAGTTCGTCAGAGTTATCGACATTCAGTATGATGTCCATAAATTGGGATATTGCAAATATATTTAATGAAAGGACCAGAAACATTGCGTAAGTTTTGTAAATTATATGGTTCAATAAGGATGTCCATGAAGGCGGTTGCCAAAATCCAGCAATTGTACAGATAGTGAGGGTAAATTTCAGCACGTGCATTTGAATTGTTCTAATTCAATTTTTCCTACACAAATTGCTATTAATTATAAGACCTTTTAATGTAAGAAATTTTGATTAAAATTTATCGGATAAGTGTAACATTACTTAAATAACTAACATTGAATTTTCATGAAAATGATCGTACTTTGGATATATGTTGTAATTCGCGTATCATGATACTTAATGAAGTAACTAAATCTGTCAATAAACAGAGAGAGCTTGCTTATTAACTGCGCGATTATACAGAACAAGAGCATAAGCAATACCTGAGAATTTAATATTATCGTCACAAACACTAAATTTGAACAGCAAATTAATTAAAACGTGTTAATTTGGTGATAACTCGTGCACGATTACGCCGATTAATATCTCCTTTTAGGATGATATTTGATAAAACTGTATCGTCAATTATGACAGATGTGTACGAAGTTTTAGCCAGATTCTTTGCCGCAGTTTATACAATTATATTAGAAATTTAATATCCTTTATATTTCTTACATAGTATTAAACACTGTTTATTATAATTAAAATGTCTCATTTATAAAGATTACATACACAAAGTAAATTTAATTTTATTATAGAAAACACTATATATTATAGAAAACAATAAGAAAGATTATAAAAGCTCTAGAAACTTAATTATAATACTATCTCGAAATTGCTGTTGAAATCTTATTTTCAATTTTATTTTATTTATAAGAAATATATTTTTGTAAAAACTTTTTTATATATTTTTCTCCTTTATATAGTTTTCAAATAAATTTCCAAATTAGTTAATAAATAAATTATTTTTGATATAAATCTTTTTTTTTAATATAAATTTTGTACATAAATTTTTTTTAAGTTAAATTTTTGGATGTATAACACGTATTATATTTTTATATTTTTTGAGTACTTTAACTTACTGATTAATTCACCCCTTTGTATTTTATTATTATCCTGCCTGTCAAATATTTGCAAAATTAATTTATTAAATAATTAACACACAATTAAAAAATAAATATATAAGTCGTTATCTTAAACAAAAATAGATAGAGCAAAGGATTACAAAGGATCGAGATACTCCGAATGTCTAAAATCTTATGATTCTACTTTCGGTAGTGATGCTATTTGTAACCCTTACAAATATGTCTTAGTCTTTACTTGGATTATTAACATAATATTGTATCTACGATAAATGTCAAAGAATATTTTTACGAACGAAGGCACAACGTTTTTACGAGATATATGTTTTATTGAAAAATTGCGTAATATCCCATTATTTTACATAGCGATAGCGGTACAGAAGTAAGATAAATAATTCGGAAAAGTAAATTCCTAGAATTTTCTTTAATAAATTATTAGCCTTCAACTACTTCCACGATCGATATAGTTTTCTTATTGTACCTATGACAAAATACTTATTACTACCATATATTTTCACAATATCAAGAAATGTATACCCTTAATATTAGTTACTAAAATAGTAATCGATGTCCATAAAATCTTAATATCAACCAGATACTCGATTTTGCATGGTATACTTGTTTATTACCTTACAGTTTATAACTCGGCAGTTTATAACTCTTATGCATCGAGATGCAATACAAATCAAAGTATAACTGAAGTAAGCCACATCAAAACGATGTAAGTACCAAAATTGTGTATTTTATTATAGATAGATTGTAAATATATATAATATTATATAGATGGATTGTAAATACTGTTCTCTCACATATTAATATCTAACATGGAAAGTCAAATGTAGCTACAAGCGAAGAAAAATGGCCGATAAAGCATAAGCATCTTTATTTGAAAATATAATAATATTTTTTAAATTATTTCAATTTTAATTACTTTAACACTATCTTTTTAAATTAAAACTTAATTAAAAATTTAGAACTTAGTTAAAAATTAAAAATTTTTGCAAAAACTCATCTTTAGATATTTCGATAATTTTTTGTAAAATTTTTGTAAAGTTATAATTTTTCCTTATTATGAAAAATTAAAAAAGGTACGCCTAGAATGGCGTGCGCATTGTATTTTGATGCCTCAATGCTTCCACTATTGTATGTTATAAAACTACATTATAATTTGCATTTACTCTGTCCTTTAATGAAAATAAATAAGGTAAAGAAAAAATTTTAATTATTAATTAGTTATATATATTTATAATTTAATTATAAATCTACCCAAATGTCACTACATTGATAACTCAAACTGAACTTTTTTTTTATAATTGCTTATATAGAACTGTGTCTGCTATAATATTTCCGTAACGTTTAATCCAATCTAAAATATTTTGTTGGCTAAGATGCTAAATAATAAATCAGAATATTTGGACAAAAAGTAAATAGTTTTAATATTTTGTAATATCATTACATTAGGAATATGGAGAAATATGCAAGAAAACACATTACAAAAATGCTTATAACAATTTTATTTTTAGTACTAATGTGAAATTTTTGAAGTACTAACATGATTTAATTTATGAAATTTTTATTTCTCTTTTAATGTCTTTACTAAAATTAATGTCAATGAAGATTTTCAGTAAGAATTGTATACTTTCTAAATCTGAATCAGTGGATAGTCACTAATTACCCAGTGGCATATTTGGCACTGATAATCAGTGAAGTTCAACTAAAAAAGGAAGAATATTTGAGCATTACATAATTAAAACAATACGGACATCAATATGTTAATTTCAATTTTCCAATACCATATTCATTAAATTTAAGTACTAAAACAAGGTTAGTTAAATCACATAATAAAGATTAGCTAGGTAAGGATCTCACATTTAATTCACTGATTAACAGTGATATACTTGGCACTGATATCAGTGATTATCCACTGATTCAGGTTTAGAGAGTAAGTTTCCTAAAAGTCTATCTAATTACTAATAAAGTATGAATTTTGTATTTAAAAAAATGTAAATAATAATTAAAATGTAAGTGATTTCATAACACGTTGAATAATAACGTTTGTTAATTGAATAATAATTTTATTCATTTATTATTAATCTTGCGTTTGATGCAACAAATTGAAAGCCGAGTATGACATTTTAAGTAACTGTAAAAATTGTAAATTAAAAATTATTTAAAGTAGTTGTAATATATATTTAGCAATAATATTTAATACTAACAGCTACAAACGATTCAAGATTCATCGTGATTATGTACGCACTACTAAATTCGATAGGATTCATTGCGCGTCTCATAACTATTAAGAGACCTTTTTTGCTGCTATTGCTAAGTGATGGCCACTGTATATTATAAATATTTTTCATCAACTGAAGGCTCTACGGGATACAAAAATATTGCACATTACAAAACACAAATATTATTCATTTCAATTTTATTATAAATGTAGTTTTATTATATTATTTATGGATGCGATCTACTTTACGCTATTTCTTCGAAGCATTTGATTAAGCAATCAATGCTTCAAAGCATTTGTAGCATCAACTGGACCGTAGCTCTAATAATATACATATACTTATATATATGTAAAATACATGTTAATTTATTTTAGAGAAATATATTATACTTTTGCTTTAACTTCGTTTCCAAACCAACAATAGATGAAAATTTGTGTCAATATGGCACTTGTATACATCATTAATGAAATGAATGTCACATAATCTGTCGCCATTGCTATTCGATATAAATTCGAGCATACCACTAACATGCTCACTGCAAACTGGAGACCAATTATTTTCGCAAACATATTATTTATTGTATATGCATATCTGTGATTAAATATAAAAGGTTTAGTTTTATGCAAATAGCTCTTAAAAAGTTATACATTAATTGAATTTTTTCATTACTATTTAATATTTAATAAAATAATCAAGATAGATATACATATAAAATTTTTACCTTTGAGATTTTTAATAAATAAGAAATAAGAAAGAAAGAATTAAATTAATTCAATAAAATTAATTTTAAATAAAATCTGTAAAATTAAGACATTGTTTAGAACGCTCTATTTATTTATATCTTTTAATTATTTTGTATTATTTAAAAAACGATTCTTATAAAAACGAAACTTTGTATTATATATAATTCAAATTTTCAAAATACATAAGGAACCAACTCAAAGATACGGTTGTGATGAGAAACACAATCACGCAGAACGTCTTCACCATTCGTCATTTTTGTCAATCGATACTCCAAAATTTCAAGTTGACAACAGATGTACAATAAAAGACCGCAAATGACACTCTCGCAAGCGACATTTACTATACCGGAAGTTGCCATGCCTATCAGCTGGTGAGTATAAACAAGAAAGTATAAAGTAGGATATGAATAGTTGAACGGCACCCATGCTTTATATGTCAAATTTCTGTTTGAGAGTTCCGTAAAAACAGATGTTAAAACTATTGATATAATTGTCGCCATAATGAGAATCAAATATCGTAACGTGCTATTCCTATAAAATGATCATAAAAATTATTTAAATTAATTCTTTAATACAAGTTTTATTTAATTCTACTATTATTTTGTTACTGTATAGTTACTATATATTTTTTCCTAAGTTCTTTTTTTATTTATAAGTACACAAATATTTTTTTTATTTTAAATAAAGGTATAGTAATAATAACTTTCGAAAAATGAAATTGTGTTACATATTACATATCTATGTATAAATCTATTTCTATATCCATTTGTACAGTCCAATTGTCAGTAAAATATAAATACAATATAATTACATTATTTTTATTACTTTTAAATATTAGAGGACATATAAGAAATATTTTGTTATTTAGAAAATGTTTTATTGAAGAATAATTATCTTCTTAATTAATTATTAAGAAATTTTTTTGTTTGCATGAAATTAATACTTACTGTACCATTTTCTCAAATTTCTGTTGAATCCTCAATTCTTGTGTTTCACATGCTGCAAAAGGTTTTTCGTTAAGAACGTTGATTATCACCATAATATTTTTGCGATCTATCCACATATAAACTTGTTTATAGCCTGCGACGAATACGGTTAACATCATGTATAAGGAATCAGTGAACTCATCAGAGTTTTCGACGTTCAGTAAAATGTTCATAAATTGAGATATCGAAAATATATATAATGAAGAGACAAGAAACATTGCATATGTTTTATAAATTATATGTTTAAATAATGATGTCCATGAAACCGGTTGCCAGCATCCAGCAAATGCGCAGACTAAGAGTGTAAATTTCAGCACTTGCATTTGAGCTTCTTTAATGCAATTTTGCTTACACCAATTGCTATTAATATTTATTAATTAAATTATTTTTAACATTGTATAAAAATGTTTCTCTTCAAAAATAAAGAGATAAAGATTATAAATTACTATAAAATAAGTTTACTAAAAACTATAAAAAGAAGTATAAAAGAAATTAAAATTTTATTTCTTAATTTTTTAAATAAAATTCAACTTGAAATATATTTTATTTATTGTATTTTGTAAGTATATTTTTCATAGTATAATTTATAACTTAATTATAAAAGATATTTAATACAAAAAATTGATGTTGTTAAATTTTGATAAAAATTTCGATTTGATTAAATTTTGATGAGAGAAATTTATATTTACAAAGATAATTTATTAAATTAATAAAAAATATTAATTTGGAATCACTTAATAAAATTTAATTTTTTTATATTGAGCTTTTGATGCATATAATATTTTTACAACGCATTTACTTTTTTCATACAAAAATCCTTTTGCATCGTAAATTACTTACGTTTATTCAATATTTCACTTTTAAGTTAATTTCTATCTAAACTATTCATATAATTTTTAAAGACATTATTTAAGTTCTTGTTGCGTCTTAAACGAAAATAGATAAGATTTGAAAGAAAGAAAAACTCGGAATGTCTGTAGAATGTCTCACGACTTTCTGATAATGATACTATCCATTACGTATTCTCCGTATGTACTTCTGTTATTATTATAATATCTATACATGCAACCTACGATGATATCCTATGAAATAATATTTTCACGAGTTAAAATGCGGGATTCTTTCGATATACATGTTCTATTAGAAATTATATAATATACAATACTATTTTCATAAAGATAGCAAAATAGAAGAAAAACTGATATATGGAGAGAAATGAATTCTTTGAATAATCAATAAATTACTAGTCATTAACTATTTGCAGAATACTTCAATATAGATTCCTCGTTATATATTGTTCCATCAAAATATTATATTGATTACTTTCCATTGTGTTGTCTACAATTTTAAACTTTGAATATCAGTTAACAAATCATTAGTTGCAATTTAGTTCTATAAAATTTTAATAATGATGACAGTTCATATACTCAGTTTTACATTTATTATATTTTTGTTACATTCCTATATCTTTTTTTTTTCTAAGTGAGTATAGTATGCCTGAGGACAATGAAAGGGAAACATAGCTATTTTTTAGTCTTGTCACGCAAGCTCTTATAAGAAGATGTAATTTATAAGTGTATGATGTATTATAACATTATTTCCATATTATGATTGCTACATTTATTCTCTCCTACATCGCGAATGTAAATGAGATAAGACAAAATTTTAACCCTTAAATTTTGTACATATACATAAATTAATAATATAAAATAAATTAAAGTATATA
>NW_017304543.1:179681-195398 GCF_001594115.1 Trachymyrmex septentrionalis
AGTATATAAATATATATATATATATATACAATAAATAAGTAGTATAAAATTAATTATTGATAAATTTGTGTATAATGATGTTAATTGTTTATTATATCGGATATTACGACAGTTCAAAATAAAAATTAATGGTTTAACGTGAAATATAGGTCGCCAGTAGTTACAATGAAACCAACACATAGTCAATGCTACAGCTGTCAACTGACGGACAAGGTTCTGTCAACCAATACTGGGCCATCACTGGCAAATGACTGACTACAATAACTGGGCCAATATCATATGTCAGTACTGGGCCCAAGTTATCATTCAGTACTTTGCCAGTACTGAGCCAGTAGTTTGCCAATATTGCGCCAGTACCTGAACTGTGGCAACCAGTAATGACCCAACATTGATTGTAAAACCCTATATAGAGTGTCTGTGTGTGTAATAAAGAAAAAGTAAAATGTTTCATACACACACACGCATAATGAAATTGCTTATAATGATTTTATTTATTCAGCATTAACACAATTTTTTAAATTGTTGATAAAATACTTTAATCAATATTTTTTTTACTTCTCCAAAAAACACTTAAAACAATTGTTTATGTGCTTTAACTTTTCAAGAAGTAATAATAAGAACTCTTGATAAAATTGTATAAATCTAAAGATCATTTTATCGATACTAATAAGGTATTAATATTTATTTCTACATTTCAACATTCTTTTTATGTGATTTTATAAAAATTAATGAGAACAATAACAATTCCTATTAAGCATGTTACTAGTCATTTGTTTGATGCAGCAAATTGAATATAGAATATGACATCTTAAGCAACTGTAAAAAAATTATAAGTATATTAAAAATTATTAAAAATAATTGCAAAATTTAATAATAATATCCATTTTTAATATTTGATACTGACAGCTACAAATGACTCAAGATTCATCGTGATTATGTACCCGCTGGTAAATTCAATAGGAGTCATTGCGCGCTTCATAATCAATAAGAGATCTTTTTTGTTGCTATTACTAAGCGCCAGCCATTCTATATCATAAATATTATTTATCAATTGAAGGCTCTACAAAAAAATGTATATTTTATATAATATTATAGTGAGAAGTATATTTTTTTTGATAATCTTAGTTACGTATTTATTTTGCATCACAGATAATTTATTTTAAACAATATTCAGTATATATAAATAGGATCAATTTAAATAAGATGTACTTTTAACTTGACTTCGTTTCCAAACCAGCAGTAGATGAAAATCTGCACTAAAATAGCACTCGTATACATTATTAGTGAAATGAAACTAATGTAATCTCTCGCCATAGCTATTCGGTACAGATTCGAGCACACTACCAACATGCTCACAGCAAACTGGATAGCAATTATTTTTGCAAACATGTTGTTCACCGTATATGCATATCTGCGATTAGATTAAAAATTTTTAGTAATACTTTAATATTCTGACAAATATAATTTTTTAATTGTTAACAAATTGTTAGACTTATGTTATTTAAATTTAATTGCTCGTTTAAGACATTTACAGAATATATAATATTTTATAATATTTATAATATTTTAGTAATAAAATATTTTATTTTTTATGCTTCTTTATTTACAGATTTTCTATTTCAAAATTTATCTATCTTCAATGAAAATTTTATAAACACTATTTTATTTAATAAATATTTAATCTCTGCGAAAATATTTTTTAAATCTCTCTTTTTTAATCAAATTTTATTTGAACTCTTTGTTAAAGAATTCAATGCTTTATTAGATATATTTATATTTCTTTATTTTGTTCAAATATTTCTTTTTTTGTCCAAAAAGTCTATAGATTTTTATAAATAAAAAATTATTTATTTTTCTAATTATTATTAAAAAATTGTAGTAAAAAGTGTAAAATCTTCTTTATTTATTGATTATTATTTATCTAGTTGAGAAATAAATAATAATTGTTTAAAACATATTTTTATTTTGTGTGCAATCTGAATTTTTTTAATTAGAAAAAAAATTAAAAAACTTTTGTTTTTTAATGTGAACTACTTAAATAAACTAACTCAAAGATACGGTTGTGATGACGAACACAGTCGCGCAGACTATTTTGATGCGTGAGTTTTGTCAGTCGATATCCCAGAATTTCAAATTGACAGCAGATGTGAAGTAAGAATCCACAAAGTAAGCTCTCGCAAGCAACATTTACTATACCAGAGGTTGACATAGCTATTAATTGATGAATATATACAATAAAATAAATAGCAGGAGATGAGTAGTCAAACGGTACCCATGCCTTATATGTCAAGTTTCTTTTCATAAAGTCCGTGGAGACAGACATCATTACTATCGATGTGATTGACATCAAGACGATGATTAAATATCTTCGCATATTGTTTCTATAAAATAATTATAAAATTTGTTACAACAATTCCACGAGATTAACTCGATTTTTTTTTGTATATTTCCTGCAGTACATATCACTTATAACACTTTTTATCTATAGGTATTTACAAATGTAAAAACATTCATAATTCTATAAAAAATTTAATAAAATGAAACGTAATTTACATTATCTGTATCAAATTATTATGTAATATAAATAGATGCGCTGTAATCACTATAATGCTATAATTACTAATGCTATAATTAAATATCCAAAAACACAAGCCAAGATATTGCTGTCTAGAAATTTATTGAGGAATAATTGATGCATTTAATTACACAATTTTATGACACTTACTGTACCAGTTTCTCAAATTTTTCTTGAATCATTACTTCATGTGTTTCATATGGTGCAAAAGGTTTTTCGTTAAGAATATTTATTATTATCATAAAATTCTTACGGTCTACCCACATATAAACCTGTTTGTAGCCTGCTACGAATATCGTTAACATCATGTATAAAGCATCGGTAACTTCATCAGAGTTGCCGACGTTTAATGTAATGTTTATAAATTGAGAAATCAAAAATAAATATAATGAGGAAATCAGAAATATTGCATAAATCTTATAAATTATATGTTTAAATAGCGATGTCCATGTAATTGGTTGCCAGCATCCAGCGAATGCGCAGAGCATGAGTGAAAATTTCAGCATTTGAGCTTCTTTTTAATGTAGATTAGCCTATACAATTTTCAGTTAACATTTACGTTATTGTTTATCATGGTTGAAATATTTCTTTTTTTTTAAGGATAGAGGAAGAAAATATTAAGAATGATTCTAATATGCTAATTTAAAGAAGTTAAGAAATTTTTTGAAATTAATTTTATAAAACCTTATTTTTACACGCACTTACAAAGATTTCCCGATTAATTTATATTACTTGCATTTATTTCAACTGTTTATCACATTATTAAAATTAACATAAACTGCTCAGGTAATTCTTGAGAACATTATTTGATTAAATCTTCGTTTTTTATCTTCTCAAATTACAATGTATAAATGTCTACCGGATCTCTCAATACTATTTTCTAATTCTGATTTCTACTCGTCTCATACTTCTGTTATTATTATTATAATACGAAACTAGTAACGCGACATTCTTGAGAAATAATATTTTCATGAAATAAGACACGAGATTGTTTCGAGGTATTGTATATGCTTTATCAGACAAATGTACTGTCTATAAATATTTTTATGAAGACGACGAGATAGAAAAGACAGACAGATATACGGAAGAATAACAATTCTTTGAATTGTCCCCAGTAAGATGTATTATTTGTCTTCTATATTTCCACAATTACATTTCCTTTAATATAGTTCACCCATGGTATATTACAAAATATTTTTACTACCTGTTTGCGAAATTAATATCTTGGTTGTTGCGTTGTAAATCGTTGGCTATAGCTCATGACAATGAAATTTTAATGTTAATAGTTTGTACGTCTGGTTAAGGTAATACACTTTTTGTCTTAGCGTCTACGACTCGCTGTCACATGTCGAAATATCATCAAGTGCTTCGTTGAATGTAGATTTTACATTTACTCTTCCTTTATATATACTTTATATACACAAGTAAGAAAATATCTTTAATTCTTAGATTAAATGTAAAGTTGAAGATATTAATAGTTATTTACAATAGTTATAATAAATTTTTCTATTAGTATTTATTTGCATGCATAATATTTTTTGGTAGCTACAATATTATTTATTATAATAAAGTATCAATAAACAATTTTAACGCAATAAATATTTGTAATCTAAGGAGGGATAATAGAAATTAAATAGAAATATCTCGGAAAAGTTTGTAACAAAATTTTTATAATTTGAATATGTCTATTGTTAATATAAATTTCTTGTAATATCATTTTAATTTTGTTTTTTGTCCTAAGCATATATACCTGTTTTATTACCTTTTCTTATACTATAAATCAAAGTACATGCTAATGTAAGCATGTATTTCCGCAAATATTTGATATATTGTTTAAAAATAACTTAGTAATATATATACAATATATATCAACGATATGTTAATATATTTATTCAATATATTTTTTAACTGATTTTTTAACATACTTTGTATATCGCTTTATAAAACGGTAACATTTTCTATTAATTCTGTAAAGAGTGCTTTAATAAGTTGTAAGCTGAATACGATGATTTAAGTAACTGTAAAAAGATTTTAAGTATTTAATATTACTTGATATTTATATTAAATTTATATTTATAAATCTAAATTCATTTTTATAATTAAATAATACTGACAGACACAAATGAATCAAGACTCAATGTAATAATAACCGCGCTATTAAATTCAATAGGAACCATTGAGCGTCTCATGATTAGCAGCAGAGCTTTTTTATTCTTATTATCAAACACGTGCCACTTCATGTTGTATATGCTGTTTGCTACTCCAATGCTCTATATGTAAATATTGCCCATTAAAAAAGATATATCACGTATTATATAATAATATTTCTTTTTCTTTTTTTCAATTTTTTAAGTTTATTTTTTTAAAGTTCTAATAGTAATAAACGAAAAATATAATTTATTTTTTATATCTATATATAAGATAATATGTGTATTTATATAAATTATATACCTTTAATTTGAGTTCATTTCCAAACCAGCAATAGAGAAAGATCTGTGATAACATGCAGGCCGTATACATTATCAGAGTAACAAGACTTCCATTGATCATTACGATAGAAATAGAAGCCAATTTGTATAAATTAGCACACACCACTAGCATGCTTACTGTGAACTGGAGAGCAATTATCTTCGCAAACCTGCGATTTACTATTTGCGCGTATCTAACATTAAATAAAGAAAGACAAAGAATTTTATTCTTTATATATAACTTTTAAAGCCATTTATCAATCTTATCGATCATCTTTCATAACATTTTTTATAAAATAAATAATTGTAATAATTTTCGAACTCCTTTGAGATGAGAATTTCGCAGAAGAGAACGTACAAATAGACAAGTTTGCGTGTAATGATTATATTCCAAATATTTTAAATAAAATTGTTTTAAAAACTAACTCATATATACGATCATGGTGACGAATACAGTTGTAGAGACTATGTTGGTCATATGAGATTTTTAACCGGTATTCCAGAATCTCAAGCTGACAGCAAATCTCTTGCAGGAGTCCGGATATCAGGCTATCACAGGCAACGTTTACAATCGCACAGATTGACATACCTATTATTTGGTGAGTGAATACGAAAAAAAATATAATGGGTGATGTGTAGTCAAATGGCACCCATGCTTTGAATGTCAAATTTCTTTTCATAAAATCCATGAAGATAGCATTTAAAATTATGCATATGACTGTTACCTGCACAAGGCCGTAATAGCACAATGCATATTTCCTATAAAATATATTTTTTATGAAAATATTCTAATGTCTATGAAAAATTGTTGTCTATTTGTTCTGAAAGCGTTTGCTTATATATTATTCATATTGTTATATTTTTACGAATTATATTACTATTTATATCTATGTTGTTTGTGACATATTGATAAATTAGAAGCATTCTGCTGTAAATTATTAATATTTCACGAACAATATGATATAAAAATATAATAAAATTAATATAATTCGGAAGAATATGCTCGTAATAATGGAGCATTAAAATAATTGTATTCAGAAAATGATCAAATTATGTTAAACATAATACATATAAGGGAGATTCGCTGAATGTGTACTACTTAAGCAATTTTTTTATTGTATGTTCCATTTCATACTGATTTGTACACAAATAAACATTGGAAATTGTAGCTTGATGTTTCTTATTGTTTATTATTACATGTTTAAATTTTTAATATATAAATTTGTTATGTCGTTTTGAAACATATTGCATATTTCAATACGCAGGAGACCGTGGCACCCTATAATTCTGCTTTGCATGAAAAGTCAGACCCTTCTAGGCAAAGGAAGAGGTGGGTGGGATGGACCTCGCTTTGCATGAAAAGTCCTTACAAAATTATATTCTATTTATATAACATATTCTATTGTTAATTTTGTAACGAACGATGTTCAAAACCTGTTGGAGGTCACTCTCGGCCATGACTGTTCCATATTTTTGTTAATAAATGTTTTTATATTAAATAATAATGTAAAATATTGATGAGGTAACAATTGAGGCAAACAATACACATTCAACAACTCTCCCGTACATATGTACATTATGTTAATTGTATTAACTAAATAAAATATATAAATATGATTACATTCTCTGAAATACTGTTATAACGCATTTGATAACGCAATGATGGAGCTAAAACATTCTGATTAATCAGAAATTATTATTAATTATAATATAAATTTATATTATTAATTATAATATAAATTTTTTTATTGAATTATGACTGTGTTGCACTTTATGTTTGTATAATTCAAGAATAATACTTACCTTATTATTTTGTCATATTTTTGTCGAATTATTACTTCACATGATTCCGACGGTTTAAAAGGTTCCTCCTTAAGAACATTGACTATCGTTACAACATGTTCTTTAATTATCCACATAGTAACTATTTTATAAGTCGCGATAAATACCGCCAATGTCATATATATATTATCGCTTATTTCATCAAAATTGTTAATATTTAATACAATGTTCATAACTTGCGATAGTGTAAATGTACTTGCTATGCAAATCAGTAATATTCTATAACTGTTATATATTATATATTTTGACTGCGATGTCCATGTAAGCGGTTGCCAGCATCCGCAGACCGTACAAAGTACAAGTGTAAACTGCAGCACGATCATTCGAATTTTTTAAAGTTTAATCTTGTCTACACTTTAATTACTATAACAGTGTTATGTCTACTCATAATTCCAATATTATACATGTAAAATGAAAAGAAGTAAAGTTAAAATTGCATATAAGATTTAAAAAGAAAGTGTTATATATACGTATGTACATGTGTGTGTGTGTGTGTGTGTGTGTGTGTGTGTGTGCGCGCGCGCGCGCGCGCGTGTGTAATACAATACTTTCTGTATACATACATATCAAATAAAATATTTTTTTCTGACATTTTTTAAATATAAAATTTAACTTCACTTAAATAAAGATTTCAAAATTATTTAAAAAAAGGGTATACATCCAGAAAGCTTAAATATGTATCTATTTTTTACGGATTTGTTTTTTGCGAAAACTGTTAACTTTACTCAAGCAGGATTTTAATCAATACACATATATCAGCGTAAAACTTTTAGTTAAAAATATTAACAAAGAGCGCTGGCACAACTCACTAATATGTAGGACAATGTAATATGGATGAAGGATATTAGCTAAAACTCTGTTTTAAAGTAAATAATTTTCGTAAAAGAATTTATGAAAGAAATTGGCATTTTTTTCTTTTTGGTTTATCCTCCACTCCTAATTTAAACGTTTAATATCAGACATTAAGTAAAAAAATTTCTCTTAATATTTCCAAATAAATCGTACAATGTTATTATAAAAATGTATAAAAAAATAATTTTAAAATAAACATAATATATAATTCCACAATTCCATTTTTTGAAGTATAAATTTACAATATATGCTATACTTATATATGTTAATACTTACAAAATATGATTAATTCTCACAATTAATTACTTAACATCACATTAAAAGTATTACTGTAAATTTCTTAAAAAGCAATTAATATTATTTAATTATAGACAAATTAACGGAAAAAATTATATGACTAAATCATATTCACGTGCCAAATAGGATGAATAAATTGTACGAGAGAGCGAAATACACCCGAAATGTGTATAGACTCTCGATAACACTTTCTGACAATACACAGTACTTACTGATTGTCCGCCAAACTTTTTTTATCTGTCTCTATTATTATTGTAATACCGATCTTGCAACGGCGCGAAATATTATATATTTCCATGAGACAACATGTAGATAAACTGCAATTCTTTCATATAATGGAGTAAATATTGTAAATGATATTTCCATAAGGTAGAAGGCAAAATAGAGATATAAGTTAATATACTCTTTCTTCGAAGATTTATCAATATAAAATATGAAGTATAAATTGCTTCTATGAAGTATGCATGCGTCACTTATAGTATGTACATTTGATAAAAAAATATTTTTTTTTTACTGTCGCTAGCCAGTGCTTCACATGCTATCACGTGCTGCACATGTCATTACATTTTACATATCGATTTCTATTCATTTGCGATGGCCAGTGAAACATAAATGTCGGAGAAGCAGTGAATTATACTAGAAGCTAGGCTAACAGTGACGTAATATATTTTACGAAAACTCTTTTTATAACATGTTGATAGTTATCGCAACAATTAAAACAATATTGTACAAAAATTTTTGATGCAAAAAGTGTGAGTGTTAATACATGCTTAACATTAATTGCACAACGACCTTAATTATTAATTCATCCAATCATATATACATGTAAAACATTAAGAAAAATACAAAAAATAAAACATTGCATAAATTGCAAGGCTTGTTAGCACAAAAGACAATTCGCATTTTGTTCTATTTATATATTTATGGCAAAAGAAACAATGGAAAATAAGTAAGGTTATATTTATATACTTTTATTGTATAGACAATCATTTTTTAAAATATTAAAAATTACCTACATTTTGATTTATTCCATTGCGCGTGCACACGTTCTTTTATTATAACTATTATTTAATATTTCTTGACAATTTTATAATATTTAATCTTGAAAATTTGTTATTAACCTTAATTATCTGATTGCTATCATTAGCGATGTACGATTAATATAAATTTAACATGTATTTATTATTAATAACACTTTTTAATCTTGTGCTACGTCATATATGTGATGTAAATAAAATATGACAAAACATGAATATGACGTTAAGTATCTAAACATAGAATTAATATCAAACTTAATGAATTGTTTATTTACTCCATAAAAAAAAAAATAAGTTTCTCATACAAATCGTTACGAAAATACCGAGATTTATTAGCATAATGTCTGCGCTGATAAATTTGATTGGTATTGCAAATAGATATAAATGATAATAATTAAAATTTTTTTCCTGAGGATGTCCGTATGTCCTTAAACACCCTAAGGATATCCCCTGGATGTATCCTAGATAAAGTGTGCTATTAAAGTACGTATCAATTTTTTTCTTTTTGTAACGGTATAATCTTGATTTTTTCAGACAATTTGATAATTATGAAAGAACTAAAATTATTTTCAGCTTGATTTCATTACCAGAAATAATAAAGATATAAATAGAAGCTACAATGTCTTCCATATAAAAAACAGTATTGAATGATTCAAAAGCCATTTGAATTAAATTGAAGCACATTCAGAATCAATTTAAAGAGACTATTGGATCTGTCTTTTTTGTGCTTTTATAGTACTAAAATGAAAATATAGTGCACCATTAAAAAAAAAGAGATAACTTTAATATAAACTTAAAAAATTTAGAAAATGAAACTTCTTTTGTATATTTCCAGATTTTATATAAAAAAATTATAAAGATAGTGTATTTATGCTTTCTTTGTATATTCTATGTTTAGCAGTATTTCAAATACCATTTATATAGAAACATTTTCTATACATATATGCGAGTAGAAAAATAGCTTTAATTTTTAAATGAGAAAAATGCTGAAAATATTAATAGTTATTCGAAATAGTTATAATAAAATGTTTTTATCGTAATATATTTATTTGCAAGCATTTTTTACAGTTGCAATATTATTTATTACAATAAAATATCAATCAACAATTTTAATGTAGCCTATAAATATTTATAATCCAAAGAGAAATAATAAAAATTGAATAATAGAAATAGCGGAACAGTTTATTAACATTATTCATTTGGATAGAATATGTATTTTTACTATAATATAAATTCCTTGTAATATTATTTTAATTTTGTTTCTCATTTTAACATTTTTTTCTTGCACATCACAAATAAAATACGTATATAAATGCTTCCGCAAACATTTCATATTGTGTAAAAATAAATTAGATAGTATTAATGATATATTTATATTATTGATATTAATTAATATGTATATAATTTATCTTTAATGTACCTATGTGTCGATTCGTGGAATATGAAAGACAATTTCTGTTTATCAATCTTGCTGAGCGCGTTTTAATATATTGTAAGCCGAATACGATGTTTTAAGCAACTGTAAAAAAATTGTTAATGCATTTCATATTATTTAAAACATTTATAAAAGAAATTAAACGTATTTTTATTATCAACTAATACTGACAGTTACAAACGAGTCAAGATTTAATGTAATGACAATCGCGCTCTTAAATTCAATGGGAATCATTGAACGTCTCATAATTAACAGAAGAGATTTTTTACTTTTGTTATCAAGCTCCTTCCACTTTATATTGTATATGCTGTTTGCTACTTTGGTACTCTGTAAGTAAACGTTTTAAGCATTGCGTATTATTAAAAATGATGAACCATGTATTATGTAATAATATTTCTTTTTAATTTTGAATCTGTATACACTAAAGTTCTAGTAGTTACAAAAAAAAAAGTTACAAAAGATTAAAAAATAATTTATTTTTTTATATATAAATATAAGATCATAATATATGTAGATAAATTATGTACTCTTAATTTGAGTTCATTTCCAAACCAACAATAGAGGAAGATCTGTGATAACATGCAGGCCGTATATAGTACTAGTGTTACAAGGCTTCCATTAATCATCAGAAGAGAAATAGCAGCCAATTTATATAAATTAGCACACACTACTAGCATGCTTACTGTGAACTGGAGAGCAATTATTTTCGCAAACCTGCGATTTATTACATGAGCGTATCTACGATTAAATAAAAAATTTTAATCACTCCAAAAATCATTTATCATCGAGTATCTTTCATGACATTCTTTGTTAGATAAACGATTTAATAATTTCCGAATTATTTTAAGATGAGAATTTCCAAAGAACATACGTGTACAAACAATTTTGACACAGAGTGATTACATTGCAAATTTTTGAAATAACAGAGTGGTTTTAAAAACTAACTCATATATACGATTGTGGTGACGTACACAATCGCGAAGAATATGTTTTTCGTGTAAGATTTTCGTCAATCGGTATTCCAGAATCTCAAGCTGACAGCAAATCTCTTGCAGGAGTCCGGATATCAGGCTATCACAGGCAACGTTTACAGCCGCACAGATTGACATACCTATCATTTGGTGAGTAAATATCAACAAAAATATAATAGGTAATGTATAGTCGAATGGCACCCATGCTTTGTATGTCAAGTTTCCTTCTATAAAATCCATAAAGATAGCATTTAAAATTATGCATATGACTGTTACTTGGACGAGGCCATAATACCATACTGCGTATTTCCTATAAAATGTATTTCTTATAAAAATATTTTCTAATTCAGCTATAAAAAATTGTTACATCCACTTGTTTTTGAAAAGTTTATTTAATACTCTTATTGCACTATTTTTCTTAAATTATATTACTATTTACATGTGTATTTGTGGAATATTGATGGAATATTGATGGCATTGGAAGAATGCTTATAAATCATTAATATCCCACAAATAACACAGATAATAATTAAAACATTCAATAATTATGTTCAGAAAATAATCATATTGTGCTAAACACTATATATGTATATTGTCTTAAAATTAATTAATTTAGATATTTAAAATATTAATTTCATAAACATTCTATATTGCTATGATGTATTTAATAACACAATACAATAATGGAGTTAAAATATTCTGATTATTCAGAAACTGATTATTAAATTATAACTGATAAATTTACTTGTGTAATTTGAGAATAATACTTACTTTATCATTTTGTCATATTTTTGTCGAATTATTTCTTCGCATGATTCCGACGGTTTGAAAGGTTTTTCCGTAAGAACATTGATTATCGTTATGATGTGTTCCTTAATTATCCACATAGTAGTTATTTTATAAGTTGCGATGAATACCGTCAACGTCATATATATATTATCGCTTATTTCGTCAAAGTTGTTAATATTTAGTATAATATTCACAACTTGCGATATTGTAAATGTACACAACAGACAAATTAACAATATTCTATAACTGTTATACATTATATATTTAAATAGCGATGTCCATGTAAGCGGCTGCCAGCATCCGCTGACTGCGCAGAGTGTAAGTGTAAATTCCAGCACGATCATTCAAACTTTTTAAAATTTAATTTTGCCTATACGTGAATTACTCATAGTATTATATCTATATTTATATCTATTTGTACGTTCAATATCATATACATTTAAAATAAAAAAAAATAAAAAATAAAATTTTTTTCAGTCAAATATTTTATATAAAGCTTAATTTCATTTAAATAGACTTTAAAATTGAATTACTTAAGTGTTCAATTGTCATTGACATTGTGCAGGTAAAAACATTTGTACTAATAAGTTGTCTTTAAATAAATTAAATTTTGATATATAAAAAAGCTATAATTTTAAAATAAACATAATATAATTATACAATTCTATTTTGTAATATATAAAACTTATAAATTCATAATATTTGTTATACTTAAGTGATCAATTCTCACTTGACATATCATATAAAAAATGTATTGCAAATATCTTAACAAATAATACTATTTAAACAGTTCGTAAAAAAATTGTATGGTCACATCATATTCATACTTCAAATAGCAATAGACAAATTTTACAAGAGATCGGAATACATCCAGAACGTCTATAGCCTCACAACCCTACTTTGTGGTATTGTAAAGTACTCGTTCAGTACACCCCTTTTTGTGTCTCTATTATTACCGTAATACCCATTTTGCGCGGAATATTATTTTCATGAGGAAGATATAGATAAGCTACAATATTTGTCACGCGATGGAGTAAATAACATTTCCACAGGATAAAAGCAATGTGGCTTTTAAAGGTTTATCAATATAGAACACCAGGTGTAAGGAATCTCTATGAAATATTCATCACTTCTTGTATTTTTGATCAAAAATGTATTTTTGATTATTGTTACTATCCAATGTTTGACATGTAACATCACGTACCTCATCGATTTCTATTCATAGCATAACAAACATCGGAGAGAAAGTGAAGTATAGAAACTAGTCTAACAGTGATGTAATAATTTCTACGATATTAAGCTTTTTATGTATATATTACGATAATCGTAGCAATTAAAACAACATTTATAAGAATTTTCGATGATATATGCAAAGAAAAACATGGGTGTTAATGTATGCTTATTGTAGTTAACGTGAATTGTAACGACATTTTATCAATCTAATAAAATGATATCGGCTCTGATTGGTTCATGACTTAAGACTGTATTTAAGACAGTTTTAAATATAAGAATCAATTATAAATATCAATCTATAACTCCTACATATAATGTCATTTGATGATAAATAATCTTTATGACAAAATTGCATTCTATATATGCCATAACTTCGTAGAACAATGATACACAGTTACGAGTGTAAAAATATAAATAAAATCTTTATATTCTTATTAGTAAATCGATATGTTACGAATTATTTCTCTGGTTATACTTACATGTCGCTTTAGTATATGTATTGATTAATAATATTATAAAATATTTTATTACTATACGAGAAAGAATTCTTCATATATATATATAATATTTAATGAATCAAAAACTATGTTTTGCCTCGATAAAATTTTAATAAAATAGATAATACCACGGATAATATATCCTATATAAGACATTGTCATTAAGAACTTTGTTACATATCGATTTATGTACCGCGTCCTACATAAATGAGAGAAAATATTATTTTGTTTCTCTATAAGCCCAGATCTATTCAATCAATATCAAAATTACTTATTATATAAAAGACGAATCTTTTCATTTAAACATATAAGTATACATATTAGTATACATAGTGTTATGTTCGTGTTTTGCCGACGCCCGTGGTGTAGCGAAGAGCACGCGTTGCGGAGACGATTAAGCATTCGTCTGTCTAACAAGATCATCAGATTTAGATGTGAGCTGTCGATGCGTACGGACGTACTCTTGATTGCTCCATCTAACATCTTCCGCGGTGTTCTGTATTCTGTATTAATAAACGTTTCTTGTTCTTTTTCTTAACATTCATATTGTTCATTTCGGTGGTTCGGGGGTGCGTGTGCGCGTCCGCGAGCGCAACCTCGTAAATCCGTCGCGCGGACATATTAACAATATAATTTACATATTTGCATATTTAATCGAGTTAATGATTTCTGTTCATCATCAATCATTCTTGTCAAAAATAATGTGATTTAATATTATGTGAAAATATATCAAAACATTTTTCCAAAGAGTATCAAGTAAGTGTAATATTAAAAATGCAATTTAATATTTCAAAGACATTAGACAAAAGGTTAATTACATATGTATAACATGTTTTATTAATAGTTACATAGACAGCACGCAATACACGCATGTCTAAAAACGAGACATAAGGCATCTTATCGTGTTCATGCGTGTTATCTGTTTAATAACTATAAATATAATATATTACATATGTATATGTTATTGTACATATGTAATTAACATATGTTTTAAGTCTTGATTTAGATTTTTTGTTGTCTAAATAGATATTGATCAATTATGCACAAGAAAAAAGATGAAACTAAACGTCACAAACATAGAGATACAAACGTTTACAATAGTTGTATTTGTTTGTATAACTTTATTGTAAATAATCATTTTCCGTAATTTATTTATATTTAGCTCATTCCATCGCTCATTGCTCGCATTTCTCTAATGTATTAACTTCTCTACTAATGTATTATTTAATGTACTTTTACAATTTTATAACATTTTCTTTCAAAAATTTGTTATTAGCATTAATTAATGAATTACTGTCATCCTTGATGTGTTAATAATATATAATAAATTCAATATATATTTATTATTAATAATTTTTAATTTTGTGGCTATTTTACTATTTCTGCGACTGTATCATTACATTAAAAAGAGAATATGACGTTTTAAGCACCTAAATACTTATATAATTAATGACAAATTTATTCAGCAAATCATATGTGCATTACATTCAAAGAATAAGTTCTTCATACAAACCTTTACAAAAGAGTCAAGATTCACCGGCATAATATCTGCGCTGGTAAATTCAATTGGTATCGTAGCACGATTCATGATCATTAAGAGTCCTTTCTTTATATTATTGCTGAACATAGTCCATTCCATATTATAAATACTATTATATAATTGAAGGCTCTATAAATAAAGTTATAATATAATTATAATTATATATATATATATATATATA
>NW_017304543.1:195498-200003 GCF_001594115.1 Trachymyrmex septentrionalis
TGTGAATTATGAAATTATAATTTATTATATTAATATACTAGTTACTAGAATTACCTTGAGCTTGATTTCGTTGCCAAACCAACAATAATAAAAAATTGGAGCTAGAGTGGTAGCTATAACCATAACATCTTGTATATAAGAAACGATATTAGACGCTCTAAAAGCCATATGAATTAGATTGTAGCACATTACCACTGTGATCATTAAGAACTCACTAGGAATTATTTTGCCAAATTTATCGTTTAGTATATACGCGTACCTAAAATTACAGAGAAACTTTCCAATTCATCTACAGATTTTATTAAGACTCTCTAATATAATTAATGAATTTATACTGTTATGTAGTTTAATATTTTAACATAAAAATTATCTTATATTTCTAATTTGTTTATAAGAGCCTAGCTCCTTTATTCTTAAAGAGAATTAGTTTATGTTGATAATATAAATATTGTGCACTTTTTTATATCAAAGATAACAAAATAGTTTTTAAAAGATTCATTTCAATATAATGTTTCTAATACATAGGCATGATATAAATAGAAATTAATATATTATTTTTTGCTTAATAAGAGAGAGAGAGCACATTAATTATTTTCGCAAGTCCTGAAAGAAATCTGAACAAATATATACATATATAGAAATATAATGGAACTTTTTAATTCTTTAAAATACTAAGCTTTTTTCATATTTATTTTCCTTCTATATTTCTAGGTATGACGTATATTAAAAGAAATGAAAAGAAACTGAAAAATATGTGAAACATTAATTGGTTATTCAATTCGTAAATGAAAAATCTATTGATATTTATACTGTCGATACATATCGACGTATAGCTTTTCTGAGTTCGAAATATTATTTATTCCAGTATTCAATACTACATATATTTCCATCTTCAGTTCTTAAGTGTAAATAATCTGCCCAAATTTCGAATTTATTCCTAATTTAATTTTAAATATGCAATTTTCGCCCCAAGATGGTTAAAATTATTTAATTAATCTTAATTATTAAATAAAATATCATTGAAAGATTGATTATTTTCTGATGTTACTAGAAAAATGACAAGTTTCAATAAGAGTATATTAATCTTAAAGAAATATAAATAACATTCTACGTTAGAAAAATATCTCAAAAACACATTTGTATGTAAATAGGTATATAACTTACTCAAATATATATATGTGATGGTGTACGCAATTGCGCAGATTTTCTTGGTCATTCGCAATATTCGACAAACGATATTCTAAAATCTCGATTTGGCAGCAGATGTGCAGCAATAATCCGCAAATTAAATTGTCACATGTGGGATGTATAAGTCCGATAAATATTAAAGAGAATATCTGATGAGCGTATGCTAGATAAAATAGTGCGGATATTGAGCTGTCGAATGGTAACCATGCTCTGTACATTAAAATTCCATTCTTAAAATTCGTAAATATCGAAAGCAAGATCATATAGGTGGCAGTTATCGAGACGAGAATTAAATAATATAATGTATTATTCCTATAAAATGATTTATATATAAAATGTAATATAATTTAAACAGTTTTAATATAATTTAGTTATAAAATACTGAACTTACGTTATTCTCTTGTCAAACTTCTCCCGTATCATGTTTTCGCTCAGATCCACTGGTTTAAATGGCTTCTCGACAAGATTACCAATTAACATTGTAATACTATCGTGATTTATCCGTATAATAATTGCCTTATAGCATGCCAGAAGCGAAATCAAAGCGTTGAACAAGGCGTCACCAATCGTGTCAACGTTGTCGGCTCTCAATATCAACTCCATAATTTGAGTCATTGCAAAGGTATATAATATTATAATCATTGACGCTGTATAAGCGTTATATATTATGTGTCTAAACAGCGATGTCCACGATGTTGGTCGCCAGCATCCTGCGACCGCTAAAACCGTGAGCGTAAATTTCAAGACAGGCAGTTCGCTTTTCTTTCCAACATCACTTCTCAACATCCACTTGCCCAACATTAATCACTGTTTTAATTAATGTACATACACTTATTTACTACAAATTTTGATTATTATGATAATGTACTGAGCGGTAATTAGTAGATCGAGATTAATTGTCTTTAGGTATTTGATCGTGTATTTCCCTAAATGATCGCTAATTAATTGCCTTTATGTATGTTAATAATTAGATACAAAAATATAAAAATTTAATAATAAAAAAATAAATAAAAGCCTATTATTATTATTATAGAATTACTATGATATTATTATTATTATTATTATTATTATTATTATTAAATGATACTACTATTATATTTATGTAAAAAATATTTTATTTTTTTTATACATTAAACTTACGAAAATTTTGATTAATTTGTTTGAACAGTTCGTTGAATACAAGTTTTAATCGAATATTCGCTGCACGTTGTGTGACAAGTCAAATGACGTTACAAGGAAACAATCTCGTAACGTCTATAGTCTCTCAATTTGATAACGACATTTCGCCCAACTTTCCTCTTCATAAAAGGTATCTATATTATTATCGTAATAACAGACTTGTAACAGTTCTCTCGTGAAATAATATTCCCGAGAATTGAAAAGTGACATTCTTCCGAAACAATATCTATATGAAATTGCGTAATATATCATTATTTTTGCAGAGACAATCGCATACAATTTATACATTCTGTATAAAAGAAGTCAGGTATATACAAGCAGACATATATAGAAAAATAAATTCTTTAAATTGTCATCAATAGAGTAGTAGCTATAAACTATTTCCGAGATATTTGATACAATTCCTTTGTTGTATTCTTTATTGTAAAATATCTTATTTATAACCCATCATCGGTAACACCACAATATTGTTCTATGATACAATGAAGATACTTGAAAAAACAAATTCTTTAAATATTAGTTGAGCAGTGACTATAGCTTACTTGTGTACAACATTAATGCCATCCGTAAACTCAGTTACAAGCTATTATCATCACATTTCCTGTCATAGTATCTACGTTCTAACTATTTATATGATATTGTGATATCATGCACTCTCTTTCAAATAAATTTTTTATATTTTTGATTGAACATAAAAAAAAGATGTGTAAAGTCATAATTTGTTACAGATTATTAAAACTTATGCAAGTTTTAATGTAGTAAGTGTAACATATAATATAATTCTTTTTACATTACAAATATCTAAATATTCACTGCATATAATAATTTTGAATAATATTCAATGTTTCTTTAGTGGATTTATTAATGTTTTTTTATATAAAAAAAAATAGATGACTAAAGTTCTATAAAAATAATTCATTTATAATGTTGAACATCAAATTGAATTTATAGATGTATGAATGTAAAACATTGCAATAGTAAAAATATTAAATACATATCACTACAATTATTTTATTTTTATACGTAACATACATTTACAAAATTTTTTTAATTAATTTGCGAGATATATTTATCTTAAATACTTAAATACTTTAAAAGATATTACTTTATCGCATGTTTGATGACAAATTAGTTATACTACTATAAAACGTTGATTTAAAAAATTTGTCGTAATATTTATTTTTTTTTAATATTTTAACTATATTGGATAACAATACGTACACGTGTCAAATTTTTATAAAATATAATTTTGTAAAATATAATTTTTATTACAGAATTACTTAATGTCTATTTTCAAAAATAACGCTGCGAGACAGTAGAGAACATTTTGAAAGAACACATCTCTTCCAACTATATTATGACATTTTTCACATATTGTATGTCAACGTAATTTTCTTATCCCTGTATGTCGATTACGAGATACTATATTTTTTTATTGCTCGTCGTTATATGAAAAAAAACGTCATTGTATACAAGAATAATATTTTCAAATCTTGAGAACTAAATCCATTTATAAAATATACTTATTGTAATATACTCATTATAGAATATTCTGTTTCTTGTTATCATAATGTCTATAATGATTCCGTATTAGAATATTGCCATTTTATGAATAACTTCTTACGTAGATTATAAAAAATGGAGAAAATTATAATAAGAATCATTTCAAGTGTATTAGTATACAGAAATCGAAGAAACAATATAAAATTAAATTTTGTTGTATAATACGTTATATGCATCTGTGTGTGTAAACCCATATTAGCCAACAAATATCTACATATATAAATGAAAATAGAATTTTTTAATATCAGAGACAGTATTCCAAAATTTATTGCCACTACTGAAAATCTGTAATTTACATTGCAAGCACTGGCAATTTTGGAACACAGCCAGAGTGAGATTTAAATTTGCAACAGTTTTGTTTGTGTGATGTCTAGAAACTAGAACATAATATAATATAGGCGTCATTATGTTATTTTTTTTATATCATTCTTTTACTTGAATTTTCTTTTGTAGCTAATCATAATGTTAAGTTTGAATTATCTACTTTTAGAATCTTTATTTTCCAGCAAAATAAAAATACAAGAAAATATAAAAATTGAAAAGATTTTTTTCTCTTATTTTATATTTAAATATTT
>NW_017304543.1:200158-201801 GCF_001594115.1 Trachymyrmex septentrionalis
TGCGTTTTTATTACAAATATATATATATATATATATATATATATATATATATATATATATGTGTATACACATATATATTGCAACTATATTGCAATTACCAGAACACGTTACATTTGTACATATTACTTTTCCTGTACTTGTACTAACAAACTGTAAGCGGAGTATGATGTTTTGAGCAGCTAAAATAGTAATAAATGTAATAAAAATCTTAGCAATGCTTCATTCATAGTCAACGATAGAGACTATATAAAATTAATATACTCACCGCCACAAAAGAGTCCAAATTCAAACTAATGATATGCGCAGTAGTAAATTCGATAGGAATTGTAGCGCGTTTCATAATTATTAGGAGATTAGTTTTGATGTTATTATTCAGCAATGGCCACTTTATTTGAAAAATGCTATCTGCCACTTGAACGCTCTATAAATTAATATACAAAATAATATTTGTTTAATGTTTAGCGTTTTGATTATATAAATAAAATATTGTTTCTAAATACTTATAGACATATGTTACTGTTGAAAATGTTTTCATTTAATAATACGCAATTTTATATAATTTTTACGGATAACATAAGTGACATATATGATGAGATTATTAATTCAATTTCTTATACAAAATATTTTTTATACAAAAAAATGTTCTTAATTAGTTCTCTTTATTAATTAGTTAATCAGATATACCTTTAATTTTATTTTGTGTCCAAACCAACAATAAAGAAATATTTCTGTTAACATGCAGCACGTGAATCCAATTAACCCAACACTGTCTGCGTTCAATGATGATTGGCTCAGTTGATATAAATTAGAACATATTATCAATGTGCTTATTATAAACTGTAATCCGATTATTTGCGAGAATTTTGCATTTACAGAATACGCAAATCTGTACAATCAAGTTTTTTAATTTAATAATATAATGATAATTGTATGTATCAAACCAAAAGCATGACAAATTAACTTTTGAAAAATCTATACATATATTCTATAGCAATTATAGTTTAAAAAAACTTAGTGATGCTGATTGTGGACTTTTACAACATAATAATAAAAATAAATATATATGAATTACTTAAATATAAAAGGGAAAATAAGAATAAGTTATACTATTTAATTATCTTTAAAATTTATGATTTTTTAATGGTCGTAGATAAGAAAATTTAATATATATCATCATTTAATATATATCCTCTTAATGCAATAATTAAGTCATGAAATTATACACCGAAAAAATTATATTCTTAACTCAAAAATATCCCACTTACGTACAGTATGTTTTCCTCTAAAAATAAGCGCCAAAACAATCCTCTTAATTTAAGAGGGAAATTATCATATTCTTAATATAAGAACGTACAGAATGTTCAATTTTAAATAATAACTTTAAATATCTTTTGAACAATGCATTTTAAAGAAAAATGTTTCAGACAAAGGTTGCATGATTTGAAGGGGGACATTATCAAAAACCATGTGAAGCGCGAGTGTAGCAATGATCGCCTTCCCAAATCAAGAATATATTATTAATTTAAGAGAAAATATTCTTATATTTGTTAAGAGGAAATAATAACCATTTTTTAAGTATACAATTTTTTTCGGTATAAATTAATATCATTATAATAAATTAATATCATAATTAAGTAAATCCT
>NW_017304543.1:201901-225755 GCF_001594115.1 Trachymyrmex septentrionalis
GATGACTAACTGAAATATACTGTTATGATGGCGTACGCAGTAGTCCAAAATACTTTGATCACTTAAAATCTTCTTCAAGCGATATTCCAAGATTTCAATTTGACAATATACATGCATTAAGAAACCACATATAAGAGTATCGCAGGCGACATTCACGCTAGCACAATAAAACGTGCTCAGAATTTGGTGAACATACGTAACGCAAAACATCATATAAGACGAATAATCGTACGGTACCCATTCTCTATATGTTAACTTTCTGTGTTTAAAGTCTGTAAGCAACGACATCAAACTCATAAATGTCCATGATGACGCAATCAAAACTGAGTAACGTAATGTGTTAGATCTAGAAGTTGATATCCAAAAGAAAATAATTCTTAAATAAAGGTTAGTATAATATGTAAATAATATGTAAATATGTAAATAAATATGTAAATATTTACCGTATTATTTTATCAAATTTTTGATGAATTTTCAATTCGCTTGGATCTAACGGTTTAAAAGGTTCTTCGTTAAGTGCAGTAATTAATGTCGTAACATTGTTATAATTTATCCACATTATCAGTAATTTAAAACCAGAAACGGACACATTTAACGCCATATATAAAATGTTAGTAAAGTCGTCGGGATTATCGACATTTATCAAAATGTCCATAAATTGTAAAAAAGCAAAAATATATAAAATGGTAATTATAAATAATCTGTAGAGATTGTAAATAACACGCATGAATAGCGATGTCCACGATAGCGGTCGAAAGCACCCAACAAATGTAACGATTAAAAATGTCAACTTTAAGATATGCATTTTTATTCTTTATTCAAATTAAAAAAATACTCGTATAAAACGAATTTGTTTGTTATGAGCTCTTTTATCAGTAATTTTTAAACAATACTTATTATTTTTAAGATAACTTTAACTTAATAGATTCTATATTGCACGAGAAGTAAAGGCAGGAACATAATTTCAAGATAGTGCACTTAGAAACGTCTATAGACATGTGACACGATTCTTTGACAATAGACAGTATGTCCTCTCTCTTCATACATATTTAATAACATTACCTTTATAATACCAAATTTTTAGCAACTCTTTTTAAAGTGATATTTATGCAAACTAGCAAGAGGAATTATTTGTATATGCAATTTTTTCTTATACAAAAGAGATACCTATTTTTATATATTATACCTTATAGAGGAAAAAAATTCTAATACAGCAAAGAAAGGAGAATAATTCAATGTAAGTACATTAATAAGATATGAGATGTAAATAATATCTTGCATTACCTGAATATACATATATCATATCTCGATACATTGAAGATAGAATATTTCATTTGATATTAGGGAAGATTGGAGCAAAGTGGAATAACAGAGTAAACCAGAATACTGTCATTTTTTGAACCTGCTTGTTATGATACCCAGTTGTGATAAATTGAATTATGTTTTGTGTCTTGAAGAACACGTTACAGACGATAGATGCCATATTTTGAGTTGTTAATAACAACATAGTGATGCACAATATCGATTCGTAATATTCGCTTTGTATATTTTCATGAAAATAAGTATCTATATTAAATTCAGTACTTTCTACTCTAAATTTCTAAAATTAATTAAATATAGTCTAAGATTCATTTTAATGCAATTGTTGTTATAAATCAATTGAATGTTCATTAAAACAATATAATTGTGATATTAACAATTGGGACAAAGAAATGAAGTATCCCATTTTGTCCCAATTTTTCAGTTACAATTTGCGACTGACACAAGCGCTGGTCGCGAGCTCCCATAATGTAGGATTTATACACTGCATACGACACGACGACGTTCAATAAAAGAATTGGTTTTCTAAAGATAAAAATGTTGCTAACTAGGATTGAATTTTGTTATTAGATATTGTATCCTATATAATCCTTTGCGGTTCGTACGCATGGTTGCGTTTGGTTGTTGCTTAGCGTCGGACTAAGTGTTATGCTACGTCTAAAATTTCCAAATCTAATTAAAACTGATGTTGAATATATTGAAATATTCATTATTTATGAAAATGTACAATAATTTTGTTTTCTTTATCTTTAATTTGTTTAAAATTAAAATTTTTATTATTTAGATAAACATTCAACAGCTATCTTACTCCCATGAGGCAAAATGGGCAGATTTAAAATAAGTTATATCAATATAATAAAATTAATGATATGTGAATGCTTTTATAAGAGATATTACATTTTTTCCTCTGATTATGATAATATACATATAAATGGATTAAAAGTTGTACATATTAAATATCACTTTTGTGATATTATATATATATAAATTTAAATTTTGTATTTAAATTTTTTATATATTTTTTTTGCTTAATTATACATATAAAAATACTTCCAAAATATAATGTAAAAGACGATGTCGTATAATATATATATATGTATTTTTTTACAACTATTCCTAATGAATAGACTAAGTATTACAATTATTACAATATTATTATAATTTATTTATAATTGTTATGTGCAACTTAATCTAAAATATCTATGTTTCATTTTGCTTAATTTTTAATTTTTATTTTTATTGCACTTGCGTTAGTAAATTATAAACAGAATATGACGTTTTAAGCAACTGAAATAATAAAAAATACTTATGATTATTATAAGTATAATAATATTTATATATAGATCAATAATAATTTATACAAGCAAATTTATAAAAGTAATTAGTAAAGTAATTTTATTTATTAATAATTAAATAAATTGCATGGTGCCCTGTTATAAGCAGTAATGAAACTTTTAAGTATTGTACTTTAAAATTATTTAGGCAAATTATTTGTACATTGAGATAAATTTTCATACTGACCGTTACAAAGGAATCCAAATTCATGGTCAGGATATATATAGTAGAAATTTCAATGGGTATCATTGCACGTTTCATAATTATTAATAAGCTCTTTTTTACACTATTGTCCATGATTGGCCACTCCATTTGAAAAATACTATCTACTAATTGAAGACTCTGTGGAATATAATATGTAATATTATTATATATTTATTGTTTCTAATGACCTGTTTTTTTTAGATCTACCTTTAATTTGACTTTGTTTCCAAACCAGCAATAAATAAATATCTGCGTTAACATACAGCCTGTGTATAGAATTAACGAAAAATGATCCACATTTAAAGTTGATTTAGTCAGTTGATACAAATTTGAACAAAATATCATCATACTTGCCATAAATTGAAATCCGATTATTTTGGTAAATTTTATATTCACTATCTGCGCAAACCTGCAATCAAGATTTTTACATAAAATCATAATATTTGTATATATCAAGCAAATAATAGTCTAAAGGTAGTTTGAAGAATATAAAGATTAATATTATTGCAATAATTATGATTGGAATACCAAGAATTATAAACTAATTCATGACATATATATGAGAATTAATTAACAGATTAAAGTATTAATAAAGCACTAATAAAAATGTCCATATTAAATATCGTGATAAAAACAATAGAAATTAGTAGAAATCAGTATGCAATAAATAATTATATTAGGCAATTATATTTAAAACAATGTGAATAGTAAACAGTATAAATAGTAAAATATATTTTGATGATTTTGCAATGCTATTAGCCATTCCAAAATTATATACAATTTTTAAAATTTTTCTTTATAATCAATGAAAATAGAAATTAAGAAGATATATGATTTTCACCACAGTTTTTTTTATTAAATAACTCACACATAGTAGCAATGCTGAATGATATATAATTTTCCGGCATTTAAATGATAACTAACTCAAAAATTCGATTATGATGATATATGCAATAACCCAGAATAAGTTGATTGTCCAAAAATTTTTTTAGGCGATATTCCAAGATCTCAATTTGACAACATATGTGTATCAAGAATCCGCACATGAGACTATCTATTGCGACATTTACGACGGCGCTATGACATGCGGTTACCATTTGTTGAACATATGCAAAACAAAATACCACATAAGATGAATAGTCAAATGGTATCCATTCTCTGTACTTCAGTTTCTTGTGTCTAAAGTCAGTAAATAGCGAAGATAAAATAACAAATGCACATGTTATCGCTACCAATATTATGTATCGTAATGTGTTGTTTCTGAAAAGTGATTAAATTGTTACATCTATATTATTTCTAATGCAAATTATAAAAAATTTGAACTATGAAATATTTGAAAAAATACTTTATTTTTATATTTTGCTGACAATTTATTGTTATTTGGCAGTAATACTACTAATTTATCTTATTTTATTATGGAAAAAAAAAATTTTTTATTATTAAATAATTTATAAACTTTTATGTGCAAATTTTTTATAATTCTAATTATCAATAAAAAACTTTTTAAATCAAGTTACATCTAAAATCTACATTAAAAATACTTATATATATTCATGTTGTGTACATAAAAATATTATAAAATAATAATTAAAATAGTTATGAATGAAATAATATTAAAAAAAATTAAATTAAACAGATTAAAAATTATTTAATTATAAAATATTTACCGTATTATTTTATCATATTGTCGTTGAATTTTTATCTCATCCGAATCTAATGGTTTAAACGGCTCTTCAGTAAGATAATTAATTAACGTTACAAAATTCTCATAATTTATACTTAAAATAAATATTTTATAGCATGAAGCTAATGTAGTTAGCATCATATTTAGATTGTTTGTGAAATCATCAGCATTATCGACACATAAAACAATGTCCATAAATTGTAATATTGTAAATGTATATAACATAGTCATTACGTATAATCTATAGATATTATAAACTATCTTTTTAAATAAAGATGTCCACGACTGCGGTCGAAAACATCCAGATATTATAACAGTTAAATATGTCGATTTCAGAATATTCATTGTACGAGTAGAAGTTTAATTGTGTAAGAAAAGAAAAAAAGCAAAAGAGATATGTATAACAGAAATGAGTTATATAATACGTGTCATTAACTTTGTTAGTAATTATGGAAACTTTCGGACAATATTCATTGCTCTCGAGATAATTTTAACTTAGTCTCTATTGTATGAAAAGTAAGATACAGTAAGAATCTCTATTGTATGAGAAATAAGATGCAGAGATAATATAGTTCACAGAAGAGTACACTATAGAATGTCTATATAGACTTATGACATTACTTTCCGACGGTAAAATTTTTCATCATCGATATTTTCTACTTACATGTGCATATTTAACATCAGTACCTCCACAATATCTTTGTAGTAATTGTCTTTAATGTAATATTTCCGTATTTTAAGATAATTGGATAATTTATTTCTGCATAAATTCTATCATATATAGAAGTAATATTTTTAATGTTACATTAAAAACAAAATTATAACATAGCAAAGAGAGGAAAAAAATTCTTCAAAGATTCATCAATAGAATATGAAATACAAACCTCGACAATATCTTGATATATTTGTCGTTGCTATAATATACATATTTCATTACATTATCTTCTATCTTTCGAAGAGAATTCTAATATTGATTCTTATATGCGCAACATAATCAGGCGAAGGAGTTCACGTTAGTGGTATCTATGTATTGTAAGACTATTATCGGACAAAAGAATTTAATATAATAATTAAATTTCTTTGACATTATATTTTCATTACATTGTTATTATGTAATTTCGATTTTTTCTTTTAAGAGCATCACATGATTTTTGTTATGATAAAGATTTCTAATCACTCCGCATAAGGATATTAAAGTAAAATCTATATATATTTATAAGGTATTACATATTTCAAATCCAATTACAGTAATATGTAGATATAAAATTTGTACATTTTAAATACAAAGAGTGTGACAATATTAAATTTAAATTTTATAATAATATTTATGTATATTTTTCAATAATATATGTAAAAATTCTTTCAAAATATAAAAGACAATGTCATATATATATATATATTATATATATTTTTTACAATTATTGCTAGTGAACATCAAAACGATTATTGATAATAGTAAACATTTTATAACAATTGTATTATAATGATTATATGCAGCTAATACTCTATTTATCCTTCTGTTTTTATTATTTTTACACTTGCGTTAATAAATTATAAATAGAATATGACGTTTTAATAAACTGAAATCATAAAAGATTATTATAGACGCAATAATATATATGTATACATATGTATACATAATAATTATCTTCGTAAGAAAATTTAAAAAAGTAATAGATTTATTTGTTGATATAATTTTTTTTAGATTAAATATAATTGTAAAATGTAAGTAGCGTAGCATTAAAATTTTATAACACCCTGATATATATTACTTAAAATGTTTTAAAATTTTATACATTAAAACAAATATTTTTGTATTGACCATTACAAAAGAATCCAAGTTCATTGTCAAAATATATACTGTAGAAACTTCAATAGGTGTCATTGCACGTTTCATAATCAATAATAAGCTCTTTTTGACACTATTATCCAAGATTGGCCAATTTATTTGAAAAATACTATCTGTTAATTCAAGACTCTGCGAAAAAAAAAACAATGTACATTTGAAGTATCATATCTGCGCGTTTCTAATATTCAATTTTATTAGATAGATCTTTAACTATCTAATTTAACTTGGTTTCCAAATCAGCAATAAATAAATATCTCCGTTAACATGTAAACATAATTAATGAAATATGATCTGAATTCAAAGTTGCCTTAGCAACTTGATACAAATTTGAACACGTTATCATCATACTTGATATATAAAAACTGAAATCCGATTATTTTTGTAAATTTTACATTCACTATTTCCGCAAATCTGCAATCAAAATTTTGTTTTTAGAAAGCCATATTTATAGAACAAATAATTCTTATAAACAATAAATTAATATTCTTATGATTACAATATTAAAAATTATTTAAAAATTCAGACATATATTAATTCATTAAAGCTGTAATAAAGCACTTCAAACAATACAGTAATGTATAAAGTACAGTAATGTAAAAAGTACAGCGAAAGAAGTCAATATAATAGACTAATAGACAGTATTAGGTACATTTAAGTATTTAAGCGTACAGGAACGTACATATTTACATTTAAAAATTTTTAATATTTTCCATAGTCACATTTCAACATGAATAAAATTTATTTTAGACAGTATTAGATACATTTAGGTATTTAAGTATACAGAAACGTATTTACATTTAAAAATTTTTAATGTTTTCCTTAGTCACATTTCAACATGAATTTTTTATTTTTTTTTAATAATAAAAAAATATGATAAAAAAAGTACATGACTTCTAAAATACTGGAGTATGTTTATTCATTGTTATAACAGATAAAATATTATTTCATAATACTAACATAATGTTAATTAAATTTTATTTTATTGTAAATTAAAAAGTATAATTCACATTATTACATTATTTGCAAATTTTTATTTGCAACTCTTTAAATAATTCTGCTAAATAAAAGTAAATAGAATAAAATTAAATCTTCAATACATTTTTAATTATACATTTACATTTCCATAAAATTTTATTAAAGCAATTAATATTTAGCAGAAAACAATATTAAATAAAGAATTGAAAATCACTCAATTTAAAAATATTACTGTATCATCTTGTCATATTGTTATCGAATTTTTATCTCATCCAGATCTAATGGTTTAAACGGTTCTTCAATAAGATTATCAATTAATGCTACAATGTCATCGTAATTTAAACACATAATAATCATTTTATATGCATCATAGCATGAAGCGGACGTGGTTAACATTAGATTTAGAATGTTTGTGCATCAGTATTATCGACGTTAAAAACAATATCCATAAATTGCAACAGTGAAAATGCATATAAAATGCCAATCACTTGTATACTGTAGATATTATAAAGTGTTCGTTTAAATAAAGACGTCCATGATCGCGGTCTAAGACATCCCGCGATTGTAACGATTGTATACGTCAATTTTAAAGCTTGCATTATGTCACGTCTAATTTTATTGTGGAAAAAAAAAACAAATAAATATAATGGGTTTTAGCTATCCAATATATATTATTAGTTTTGTTAGTTTAATTTAGAGATTTTTGATCGATATTCATTGTTTTCAAGATAACTTTGACTTGATAGAATCTCTTATTGTATAAGACATAAAATGAGATAACAATTTCAATAAGATTCTGTACACTGTCTATAGACTTATGACGCTATTTCTCTAATATTTTTCGTCGATGTTTCCTACTTCTGCGTATTTAATGTCTATGTTTTGCAATAATTATCTTTAATGCAATATTTCTACAAAAAAGAATTAGATAAACTAGAATTAGATAAACTACTTTTACATTTAATAAATTATTTTTATAAATGTAACTTTTATTATATAAATGTTTCTCATTGATATATCAAAATAGAAAATAACACAATAAAAAAAGAAAATTACTTTAATGATTTATCAATAAAATTTGGACCCCGATGTACATATATCTTCATATATGTCTCTCATCATCGTATAATATATCAGTCACACGCTATAACATATCGCAACTTGTTTTAGCGCTGAGATACTACCGTGTGTCCTGATTTCATTATATTATCATTTATTCTTTCTCTTTGAGAGAGAATCTCGATTCATTCACATTCTAATATTGATTTCTATACACAACATAACCAAACAAATTAAGAGGTCCACGTTTTAGAGGTACGCATTTGTAAGACAAGCCAAATACACACACAGATAAAAGCATTTAGAAATAATAATTTCTGACATTACATTTTATATGCTATTATACAATTCTGATTTCTTCTTTTAATAGTATAATATTTTTTGTTATACTTTTAATCATTTCAAAAAAAATATTAAAGTAAAATCCATAAAATATAAACGATATATTACATATATATAAACAATTTATTACATATTTTATTTTTAGTTATAATATAATAATATATGAATATAAAATTTATACATATTAAAATAAAGAGAGTTTATAGTATTATCCAAAAATTTTAAAAATTAATATTCGATTTAATTTATATTTAATTTTTTCAATTTAATAAATTTAAATTTTGCAACAATATTTATATATATATATTTTTTAATATATAAATATATATATATATACTTTCAAACAAAATATAAAAGACAATGTCGTATACATTTTTTACAGCTATTGCTGATAAAGAGAGTAAACATTAAGATTTTATAGAACAATTCTTTATAATTGTTTTATAATAATTATAGTTGATAATGATTATGCAATTAATCTCTTAAAAATACTTTATTTATCCTTTTATTTTTGTTACTCTTTCACTTAGATTAATAAATCAATAATGTTCTTACTTGTACATATTTAATATCTGTAAGTTACAATAAGTGTCTTGAATGCATTGTTTTCGCAATAGAATGGAATGAACTACTTTTCCATTCAAAAAATTATTTTTACATTCAATTTTCATTATATATTGTAGAAGATGTTTCTCATTGTTATATCAAGATAGAAAACAAATAACGCAACAGAAAGAGAAGAAAAAGTTCTTCAAAGACTCATTGATAAAATATGAGACCTCAACAATATGCTTATATTTTAATACTTACACATATATCATCGCGCACGCACTATATAATATGTTTCATTATATTATCTTTTATTATTCAAAAAGAATCACGACATTCATTAATTCTTACGTTTAACGTAATTAGATAAAACAATCACATCAGATTCTTTTTAAAGGTATGCACTTGTAATATAATAATGAAATAGAAAAATGCTTTCCATTTATTCACTACAAATACTGAAAATCTATAATTTAGATTATGTATACTATAGATTTTTAGTACTTACGGTGAATAATGGAACGTAACCTGAACAAATCATAAGTTTTTTTAACGATATATTATTATGTGCGATAATGCATGTATGCATTAGGCGTTGTCCTTTTTTTGTTTTTTTAATACTATGATTTTTCGTATGATTTTTTTAATTACTTTCTATAAAATAAAATAAAATAAATAAAACATTTTATTAAAAATAATACATTTATGTCAGATTGTAACAAAATATAAATCTAATATATTTTTATAATATTAAAATACAAAATATGTATTAGATGATTATGTTAAACTTCAATTTGTTTTCATGCTTCTTCTGATATACTCGTATAATATAAAAATCATTATCAAATATAAAAAGCTGTGTATGTATACATTTATTTTTAATATTAAGATATTAACAACAATTATATCTTATTTTCATTGTTTAATTATATCAAATAAATAAAGATAAGTATTTGTTTTACTTGTTTCCCAATTTTTAGTATTCTTGCACTCGTACTAATAAATTGTAAACAGAGTACGATGTTTTAAGTAACTGAAATATTAAAAAATAATTAAAATTATTATACACATACATAAATATATTATTATATTTAAATTTATTATTAGTTTTTTATAAACAAGTACACAACAAGTTTACAAATTATTTGTATATGAAAATATTTATAAATTCTCTTATTCAATAAAATAATTTTTATTATTTGAATATATTGTAATTAGAAACACAAGAATTTATTAAATAATTATTCAAGAACTGTTTTAATTGCATTAATAAAATGTATACTGTTATACCGACCGCCACAAAAGAATCCAAATTTATGGTTAGAATATATACAGTAGAAATTTCAATGGGTATTATTACACGCTTCATAATTACTAAGAGACTCTTCTTGATGCTATTGTCTAAAATTGGCCACTCAATATGAAAGATGCTGTCCGTTAGTTGAAGGCTCTGTAGAATAATACGTAAAATATTTTATTTGGCATCTTTAATAATTTATTTTATTTGATATACCTTGGATTTAACTTTGTTTCCAAACCAGCAATAAATAAATATTTGTGTCAACATGCAACATGTATACATAATTAATGGAATATGATTTGTGCTCAAAGCCGAACTGGTCAATTGATACAAATTGCAGCAAATTACCATCGTACTTGCCATAAACTGAAATCCGACTATTTTTGTAAATCTCACATTCACTAATTGAGCAAATCTACAATATAATTTTTGATTTTAGATCGTTATAATATTCATAAAAATTAATAATGTATATGTCGTCATAAATGAATTTTATTATTATATATCGCAACATAAAAATTATGAAATATTTGTAAATTAAATTTAAATTAACGTATTTAATAAGGTAGTAGTTAAAATATCTATTTTAACTAGCAATATGACGGAAGTAGTAGCAATGTATTATATATAATTTTTTTAGCGATTATATAAAGTATATACATTTTTTTTTGCTTAATGTATAAAATCTTAGTTCTATTTTTTTTCTTTTTTCCTTTGTAATCCGTAAAAAATACGGATGGAAAAGAAGATAAATATATGATCTCTCTATCATCATTTTATTAAAAAATACTTTTGAAAGCAATGTTAAATAATAAATAATTTTCTGGCATTAATATGGTAACTAACTCTAAAATTCGATTGTGATGACGTACGCAAAAACCCAGAGTAAATTCATTATTTGAGATATTTTTTAAGCGATATTCCAAGATCTCGAGCTGGCAACATATATACATTAATAAGCCACATAGGAGAGTATCACAAGCGACATTTACGCTAGCGCAATGGAAAGTACTTATCATTTGCTGAGCGTATGTAAAATAATAAGTCATGTAAGACGAGTAATTATATGGTACCCATTCTCTATATGTTAATCTTTTGTGTCTAAAATCAGTGAATAATGATATGAGGGCAATGAACGAGCATGTTGTTCCGATCAAGCTCGTATAACGTAACGTGTTGTTTCTAGAAAATAATTGAAAAAAATTGTTATATACAAGTTCTAAGCTTTAATATGAATTTAATATGAATTTTTAATTGTACGCATTTATTTTTTATAATAAATAATACACCTACTACATATTATTTTTAATAGTACTATATAATTAAATTTAATTTTTTATCAATATAAAATTTAAATACGTTTTTTTTAATTTTTCTTATTATACATATATACAATATTAAAAGAAACTATAATAGAATAAAATTAAATTAAAAAGATTAAAAATTATTTAATTAAGATATATATTTACCGTATTATTTTATCGTATTGTCGCTGAATTTTTATCTCACCCAAATTTAATGGTTTGAATGGTTCTTCGATAAGACAATTAATTAATGCTGCAATCTTCTCATAATTTAACCACACGATAAACATCTTATAGCATGCAGCAGATGAAGTCAAGAGCATATTTAAATTATTAGTAAAGTCGTAAGGATTATCAACATTTAAAACAATGTCCATAAATTGCCACATTGAAAAAAAATATAACATGCTAATTACATATAACCTGTAAATATTATATACTGTCTGTTTAAACAGAGATGTCCACGAAAGTGGTCGAAAGCATCCAGCGACTATAACGATTGTACGTGTCAATTTCAAAATGTGCATTATTAATTCTTTCGTTAAATTAAGAAATAAAAAATATATATATATAATTTCATTTGAATATATAACGTATGTGTGTGTGTGTGTGTGTGTATTGTCAATTCTTTTTAATTCGATAGAAATCTTTGAATAGTATTCACAACGATACGTTTCTAACTTTAACTTGACAAAATTTCTATCATACGAGTATGATAAGAAGAATCAAATAATATTATTTCACGAGAGTGCACCAATAAATGTCTATAGACATGTGATGTGTTTCTTCGATGGTGACTATATTTCTCTCTTCGATGATATTTCTTTTATATTTCTTTTACTCTACACATTTAATATCTGTATCTTTATGTAATATAAATATATGGTACAATAATACTATAATACCAATGTAAGATAGTAGAATATAGTAGTAGAATGCAAGAAGCTAGTACAATTACTTCTATATTTGCAATTTTTATGATACAAGAGACATACTATTTTCATTTTTACATCTAGATGGAGAGCAAACTCGTAATACAATCAAGATGGGACAATAAATTTCTAAAAGTTTATTAATAAAACATAAAAACATAATCGCCTTGTACATCACTTGTCAATATGTAAGATATATCACTTATTATCTTCAATTTTAGAAGACAAGATACATCGCTCAGTATTGATTGCTACAATATACATGAAATAGAATCAAGAAGTAGTTTAAAGCTGTGCGTTGTGAGACTATAGTCAAACATTCAGAAAAAAAGTTCGAAAAGCTTACAATGACTAAGTTTTGATAATATTATGTTTTATGCATATGCACGATACAATTGTGTACTTTTTTTACGGTAATTCCTTTTATATCACTATTTGTATAAAACAGTATTATACAAAACTTCTTCACATAAGATAAGTCATATTTTATCGTATTTATATATATATATATATATAGTGAAATGTGTAAATATACATATTTATATATTTATATATTTTATATTTAATAATATATTATATTAATAATATATATTTTATATATTTTTCTTCAGTTACAACAATATTTAACATTAATATTATTATTTCACAATAATTATCTTATTGCAATTTTGTTACAATTACAGGAAAGCCCCTTATTATGAGATAGGCGCCTAATATGAGATAGCAGCGTTTCTGCTAAATTAATAAACACTATTGGTTCCGCCATGAATTTATTGCTCTTGGATTGAAAACTATTTAGAAAATTTATTATTAGATCATGCTTGTAGTCATTGTAAAACAAAATTTTAGAATTTGGATGTCTTCAAGTTTCATTGAGATGAGCATTTAAACTTGTTTATTATTTAATAAAAAAATAAAAATATTTGGCAATAAATTTTTCGTGTAATGATAGAATAAGGTCGTACTAATAGAAAAATACGAGACATGTTAAATTGTTTAATTATAGAAGTTAGATTTAATGATCGTAAAACCATAAGACGTGGAAATCGTAATATGCGATACTCAAGGTATTCCTAATATGAAATAACCATGCTTCTATGTTATAGTGAAAATCATTGCTAAAGTATAAATATTATTGTACAATAATAAAAAAGACAACCGGAATGAATGCGATGCTTGATTCCAACTATCTGAAAACGAATTCTGAGTATAATTCGCATACTCATTTTTCGCGCACGCTGGCTGTGTTTGTTTGTATTTTAGAAACATTAAATAAAGTTTTTGAATTGCAATACTGATATACTTTGCGTTTTACTATCGATTTCTCGAAGCATCTCATATTAGGAGCACAATTTTTTGACTTTGCAATTTGCTTATTTTTTATATTTCTTTAATTTAAAAAAAAATGGAGTTGAATTAAATTTTACGTAACGTTATCTTAAAGCTTATTAAATTCCCTTTAAAATGACCTATTATTTTTTTCTAATTCTGACTATAGACTTCTAGCATTTACCCAAAATGAACTCGATATCTCATAATAGGGGTCTTTCCTCTATATGTTTATATATTAAATTAAGTTTACACTTTTTTCTATTTATAAAAGAAAGAAAGCGGTTATGGAATTATTGGGCGGTTATAGAATATTACAATATTTTGTATAGTTTAAGCGGTATATTTGGCGACTATCAACATTACTTCTTCACAGTGTGCTTAAACGTTATAGTGTGGCTATTGGCGTTTACTGCATTGTCAGTTTTGCAGATAGTGTAGACAGTGTTTTACAAGTGTACTGTTTACTTAATTTTGACAAGTATGTTTGTATTAATTTTGTAATTTAATTTGAAGACTTTGAATACGGCTTCTAAATGATATAATAGTTAAACTAAATTTAGTAACAAAATGTATGCATATCAGATGTATAAAATTATACTCTATACTATCAATACATAGTAATCCATATAATGTTCCATATTCTCCTTTTATTCCATAATCACAACCTTTCTTTATCTTTAATTTTTTATAAATTATGTTTTGTATTCTCGAAAAACTTTTACCTCTATAATTGATACCATTCTATGGCTAACAAAAAGTACTAATGTTACATGAATATCTATTAAGTTATTTCAATAAAACAAAATAATATTCCAAAATCTTCTTCTATTTCTGCATTCTTACTATTCTTGGATTCGTACCAATAGATTATAAACAGAGTATGATGTTTTAAGCAACTAAAATAATAAAAACATTTCAGATTATTATAAAAATGTTTATACTTATAAATTCGCCAATGTAATTATTTACATATAAAAATTTATGAAATTTTATAAATACTATATTTATTCATAATAGGCATAATTCTTATTATTTAAACTAATTGTAATTAAATAAACAACAATACAGTTTTATTTTTGATATATTTTTATTATTTTATTATTTTAATTATTTTAAGATTAAAATAAATGTATTAAAATAAATTTTTACACAAACCGCTACGAAGGAATCCAAATTTATAGTCAGAATATATACAGTAGTAATTTCAATTGGTGTCATTGCACGCTTCATAATTATTAAGATGTCTTTTTTAATACTATTTTCTACAACTGACCACTCCATTTGAAAAATACTGTCTGTTAAATGCAAACTCTACAGAAAAAAATGTTTAATACAATATATTATTTATCAAACAATTTGTTTCATAAATATACCTTTAATTTGACTTTGTTTCCAAACCAACAATAAACAAAAATTTGTATTAGCGTGGCACATGTGTACATTATTAGCGCAAAATGATCTGCATTTAAAGTTGACTTAGTCAGTTGATACAAATTAGAACATGTTACCATTGTACTTGCCATAAGCTGAAATCCAATTATTTGTGTAAATCTTGTATTTACCATCTGCGCAAATCTGCAATCAAGTTTATTTTTAGAGTATTGTAATATTATTATATTCTAAGTTAATAAAATTTAACCATTATAACTATTTTTTAAATAAATTGTTGCAATAGGAAATTCTGAAAAATTATAAAATATATGTAAAATAAACCAAATAAGATATTAATAAAATATTAATTTAGATATTAGTAAAAAATATAATAAATACGATAATAGGTAAATATCTAAAATCAGTAATAATAAGTTGTTTATCAACATAAGTTATATATTTATAAAATTTAAAATTTACTTAAATAAATAACATAAATGACATAAGAATTAATATTTTTTTCTTTGCAATAAATAAAAATAGAAAAATATAATACTTTTATCACAATTTTGTCCAATAACTAACACATAAAAATAACATAAAATAAATATACAGAGTGTCCCATTTTAAAGGATCTACTAAAATATCTCGGAAACACTGTGTTTTCAAAAACTGCGTTAAATTGAAAAATGTTTCAGAAAGTTTTTTGATTGAAAATATTTTGTCATTAAGTCGGACACCTTGGAGAATGCTAATGCCAACGGTACTGTAACTTTCAAGTCTTATAACTCGCGAAGTACTTAATGACAAAATATTTTCAATCAAAAAACTTTCGTCTGAAACATTTTTCAATTTAACGCAGTGTTTCCGAGATATTTCCGTGGATCTTTTAAAATGGGACACCCTATATAACTTTCCATCATTAATATGTGTGTTTGATAACTAACTCAAAAATTCGGTTATGGTGGCGTATGCAATAGCTCAGACTAAATTGATTGCACAAATGTTTTTTTAGGCGATGCTCCAAGATCTCAATCTGACAACATATATGCATTAAGAATCCGCACAGGAGAGTATCGCAAGCAACATTTATGGAAGCACCGTGGAACGTGCTTAATAGTTGCTGACCATATGTAAAACAAAATTTTGTATAAGACGAATAATCATACGGTATCCATCCTCTGTATGTTAATCTTCTGTGTCTGAAGTTAGTGAGCAACGACATCAAAGTCATAAATGTCCATGCTGTCGTAATCATGATCGTGTAGCGCAAAGTATTGTTTCTAGAAAGCGACTGAAGAGGTTGTCACATCTATGTTATTTTTAATACACATAAGTTTCGATATTAAGTATTTAAGAATGATTTTATTTTCATTCCATTATTACGGAGTATTAATTACGTTGTGATAAATTAGGCTTTATTTTAATACATAATTAATTGAGTTAACTTTTTGTTATTAAATTATTCACAAATACATATATGCATTTATTTTAAATATCTTAAATTTTAATTTAAAAAATAAATTAAAATCTAGTAATGGTCTGACATAAGTTTTTAAAAATATTGCATGTTTAATACTAAATAAAAAAATATTTAGATTTATATTTGCTAAAAACTTAAAATTTATTCGTACAAAAAAATATTTACCGTATTATTTTATCATATTGTCGTCGAATTTTTATTTCACCCAAATCTAATGGTTTAAATGGTTCTTCAGTAAGATAATTAATTAATGTAATAATGTTTTTATAACTTGAAGAGGCAATATAAAACTTATAACACGAAGCTGACATATTTAACATCATATTCAAATTATTAGTGAAGTCGTTAGGATTATCAACATTTATAACAATGTCCATTATTTGTGAGAATGTGAAAGTATACATCATGCTAATTACGTAAAATCTGTAGATGTCGTAAATTATCCATTTAAACAAAGACGTCCACGATTGCGGTCGGAAGCATCCAGTAATCATACAAATTGTACGTGTTAATTTCAGAATGTGCATTATGAAATCTTATTTGTCATTAAAAGAAAGATACGTACATCTGTATCCGTTTACAACTTGTATTATCAACTATTGTACTGACTAAATGATTAGATAGAATTTTTTTAGCAATTTTAAATGTTTTCACAAAAATAATTTTACAAACTTTTACTATAGCGTAAAATGAAATTTAATATAATTTGAAAAGAGTACACTAAGAAATATCTAAAAACGGGACACAATTCTTTGATACAATATTTTCTCGTTTCTTCTGTATATTTAATTCTCAGTACTTATACACTTCCTGCGAATTTATATCTATATACATTCAGATATTTCTAATACGGCATTTCCTTTTCCTTGTATCTCGGATTATAATGCATTGATTTTAATTAATTTTTTTTAAGTCGATTATTTAAAAACTGAAAAGAAAGAATTTTTGAAATGAGGAAGTCTAAAAAGTCATACAACAGAAGATATTTTCCAATAAGTAAAAAGAGATCGGATTAAAAGAGATGAAAAAACAAATTCTTTCAAAATCTCATAGTTTAATAAAAAAATTAACAATAAGAAAGTTTTATCAATGATAAAAAAAAATTAGTGATAAATCAATAGCTGTAAGTAAGTTGAACAAGAAACCACAAGCGATTTTCCGATCTGTTCTAAAAAAGATATTTTTTTTTTAGAAAGTGGAAATACTCTTTTAGTTTTATTTAAACTAATTATATGACCGACAAACTTTAAAATTTTGAAATAAATGAAAAAAACACTCCTATCGTTAGATAAATGAGAAAAAATTTTTTGCAGTAAATATTAATTTGCAAGAATTACAATAATAATCTTAGTATTGTCCAATCAGCACACAATATTAAAAAAATATTTAAAACATATTTTTTTAATATTATTTAATGTAAAAAAATTAAGTAATTGTTTAAAAAATATTTTTAAACATTCTGTACTGATTAAATTCCTCTCTCTGACATTAAAAGTACAATAAAACTGTACTTAAATCATTTTTATGATGTACACTCCTGACACGAATCACAAATAATCCAATTAATTATTATACTTTTACTTACATTTTAACTTTTTTGTAAATTTTGATTTCCTGACAATTTACCCACATTGGGTTAATATAATCTCAGTACGCACTCTTCAACCGTCGCAGTTCTATCGCTAATAGCGCAAGGCCGCTAAGCAAGGAAATTATAGAGAGAATACACAAATTTTTCCTCTCAAGCTTTAGCGTCACACTGCACAAAGTGTGTCCAAATATCTAAACTATGAAAATCGGCCTAGGCTATAATAACTCAAATAGGAGAGTTCTCTTATACTATAGGTTTATATCTGTATCATTGTAATATATGTAATAGAGTCTGTTAAAAGTAATATATCAAACTTGTCGTAACTGTCTATAGTATAATATTTATGCAAGATAGTTGATAGAATTACATCTATGTGCAATTTTTATTGTAGAAAATGTACTACTTTAATTTCTACATTTAGAGAGAAAGAGAAACAGAGAGGGGCGAGGAGAGAGAGAGAGAGAAAGAGAGAGAGAGAGAGAGAGAGTACAGTAGTAATATAGAAGAAATGAGAGAATTAACTCTACTCTGCAATCAATATGATATGAGATATAGGTAATCTTCATAATATCTTGATATATACATACTATTTATACAATATTGATACAGTATATATTTTGTTTATTATCGTTCCCGGCTAGAATGTGATGTATCATTCAGTATTGACTTCTACGTATTATAACCAAACGGAGTAATACATTCGAGGAACGCATTTGTAAGACTATATATTGTCAGCTAAGAGAAATTTACAGATCTTAATAATATCTAAATTTCTATGACATCATATTTTTCATATTTGCAATAATGTAATTAAGTGATAATGATGTGTAAGTTTTATTCTATTTAGAATAGAAATATATTTACAAATTTTATTAAAATTTATTACTCTTTCTTTCACTATTGTCCTGTACATAAAAATATTAAAATATTATACAAAAATAAATGTTTCACATTCTGTTACATAGTTTTATATAATATATATTCTGCTGTAAAATACAAAAGATGATTAAAAAAGCAGACATTATCAATTGCTGAAATGTTATTTTCAATCTTATTTTAATTAGAGCAATAATTATTTACACCTCTATACAATTAAAAATATTTAACATTTATTACTAATTATAATACATCTAATACTAATGTATTAATGCATTATTATGGAAATTGACAAATTATGCATTAATGAATAATATCAGCACTTTTTACTTGCCTTTATACTGTTATTCCTGTACTTGGGATAGTAAATTATAAGCAGAATATGATGTTTTAAGCAACTACAATAATTATAAATATATTTAAATTTCAAAATCGTTAACAAAAATAATTCAAAATTAATTTGTTAACTTATTGATTCTTGTAATTATTCATTATATTCTTACTTGTAATATGCATATACGTGGTAAAAAATACTTTTTTGAAAATATTACTTTAAAAAAAGTTTTATCACGAGGTAAAAAAGATAGAAATTTTATTATGGTGACTTATTATATTATAGTTGATCCACTATTTTGAAATACTTAAATTAAAGTATGTGATTGGAAATTTCTTTTACTTAATGGCTAAGGAAAAGAGCGAAAGATAAAATAAAAGATTGAACGAAAACAAAAATGAGAGAGTGAGTAAGATGAGAGTCATCGAAAAATTGAATAAGCATAACAAATCTATACTTCATAATACGCTACGAAATTCTATTTTTATGTTATACTTTATACTCACCGCTACAAAAGAGTCTAAGTTCATGTTAAGAATATATGCACTGTTAAATTCAATAGGTTTCATTGCGCGAGTCATAATTACCAAAAGACTTTTTTTAGTTTTAAGGTCCAATGCTATCCATTCTATTTCGAAAATACTATCGACCAGTTGAAGACTCTACATATTTATGACATAGTATAATGTATTACATGTTTTACTTTTAAGCTCTTAATAAGAAATATGTACCATAATTAATATATGTATAAATACATATAGTATACATAATACACATGTTTATGTACGTGTACATAATAATTTCAAATACGATAATATTAGTATGCATACCATGAGTTTCAGTTTATTTCCAAACCAGCAATAGATAAAAATTTGTACAAGTACGCACAATGTATATGCAAAAAACGCAATAAAATCTACAATTAATTTAGTTCTAGTTAATTGGTACAAATTTGAGCAGACTACGAATGTACTTGCTACGAATTGAAACGCAATCATCCTCGTGAATCTCTTATTAGTTGCATATGCGAATCTGTAAAAAATTTTTTTTATTCTAAGAATTAAAATTAAATCTTTCTTGAAAAAATTATAAATATATAAAAAATAGCTGTCACGTAATATTTAATATCAATAGTCAACAGAAGACATAAAGTATTAAGATAATAAATTTAATATTGCAATTTAAAGATAAATATGAATATATTACATAACTATACAAATATAATAATAAGTAGAATAAATAGAAATAATGTTACAATAAAAAATCCACCTTTTCGGATTTGAAAATATATTAATAAAAAAGTAAACAAAACAAATTTGGGTATTATATTACTAAATTTACAATTAATTATTAAATATTTTACGTTAAGTCTAATAAAATATTTACAAGACTAACTCGATTATGTGACGATGTTGGAGTACACAGTCACGTAGAGTATTCTGGCCATTTATAAGACTTTTCAAACGATACTGTAAGATCGTAATTTGACAGCACACATGCAATAACAAACCAACAATGAGACTGTCACAAGCAACGCTAACAAGACACGCAAATATCACGCCTACATATTGATGAGCATATGTAAGAGAAAATAATATGAATGACGAATAATTATATGGTATCCATCCTCTAAATGCTAACTGCCTCTTTTTGAAACTTGTCAGTAACATTATCAAAACATGGCCTGTGTAAGTAATCATAATCAGTATGGTATAGCACTTTGCGATGAACCTAAAAAAATACTAAAAGTAATTTTGCCTTTATTTCAAGACAAAAATTATTTATCTTTTAACCCTAAATGATCACTGGAAGTCATCCCACCAAAGTTTGAACTAAATTTTCACCAACTTAAATTTCGAAATAACGCCTAATGCTCCATCAGTAGTTTGAGTCTCTAACTACATTACCATACGGTTGGCGTGCCGTAAAACGCGTTAACAAAACGCATTAGATTATTTATTTTTAAATCATCCCAATCAATCTTTAAAATAAATACCTTTTTTGAAATAGCCCGCTATTGCAATAATTTTTTTATCGAAATGCAGCATTTGAAGGCTTTATCCCTAAAATTTTACGCAAAAATATTAAAAAATAAAAAATTTGACTATTTTTAATTTAAAAAAAGTCACTTTTCACTAGACTTTCATTTATGAATTTTTTTTACTATTTTAAAATTATTAGTTCAGCAAAAAACCAATGCAAATACATATTTTGAAGTTTAAACAATGTCTCTAATTTTTTTTTATCCTATACCTACGAAAATTAAAGCTGTGGCAGCCATTTAAACGTGTTAAAGATCATGATACCCCCGTGTGATCATTACATAATTTTCGCGAAGCGTGATCATCTAGTGTTAATTAAAAAATATTCTTTTGCCTCTATATACAATATAAAATTTATAATATAAAAAATATACAATAATATAAATATACAAATAATTTAATTGTATTTGTACATACACATAATATTTATAATTAATAATATTAAAATACAATATGGTAAACATCTTCGGAAAAGAGAAGTTTCAATAATATTTTAATTTTTTAAAATTTCTTTAACAATATTCCATATTTAAAAGATAAATAGCAAATTATTTTCGAAAATATTTCTTTATTATTTTTTTCAAATAGTCACTACCTATAAATTAAATAAAACGTAAATCAAGACAAAATTTTTTTGTACTCACTGTATTATCTTGTCAAATTTTCCTTGAATTTCAATTTCAACAAGTAGCAATGGTTTAAATGTTCCTTCCGTAAGATTTTGTATTAACTCCGCGAAACTCTCGTGATTCAGAAACAGATTGAGTATTTTATAGTCTGCAGCGAACATAGTCAACATTGTGTATAGAGTATTAGTAAAATCATCTGGATTATTAACGTTCAGGACAACATCCATAAATTGTGAGAATGTAAAGCTGTACATGATACTAATTACTAATAATGTATAGGCGTCATATAATGCATGTTTGATCAGCGAAGTCCACGAAAACGGTCGCCAGCATCCAGCAATTGTGAGAATTGCGAATATGAATTTTAGCGAGTTCATATCCTTCAAATAAAATATCTTTAAATATCTAAACGTAGAAAATGCTTCTTTTTTTAAAAAATTTCCACAATTGCATTAACCTGATATGTACAAAACATGATCAACTATGTAATTTGTGTTTTAACGTTTTGAGTTCTTCGGGAGCTTCTTTGGTATTTGTGTTGCGTGTTATTGTCGTCAATCACGGATTAACTGAGGAGATATGGATTTTAAAACGTCTATAGCTCGTGATATTTTTACTGAATTTTCCCCTCGAATATGTAACATCGTAACAGCAAACTTACACTGACGTTTTCTGTGAATTGACGTTTTCATGAGAATTTCATTCTTATACCTATATATAGTAATATAAGTTGTTGACAAGAGGAGTTTAGATGTATGAAATTTTGATACATTGTACTCGTCCATTATAAAATATTTTATTCATTGTCGCTGTCTGCGACAACTTCAGTCTTCCTCAGTCAGGCGTTCCCTGCGTCTTTTTCTCGATATCTGTATGCATTTTTTATTAAGTATAAACACGGAAAGCAAGATAGTTTCAATTTATTCATTTCTGCAACGTGAACACGTGACACATTGAATAATATTTGAATTAGATAGAGGTAATAAACAAAGTAATTTATTCCTCATTTCCATAGGATTTCTTAACTTTACAATGTATATCTTTTTAAACAAGTTTACGAAAATTCTGTAGAAAAAATACAATCAAATTTCGATCGGATAATGACGGTATTTACGATACTGATAACTTTAAAATTTGCATATAGATATTGTCTATAGACGATGTTTTTTCCGCTTACCGATTTCTATTCAATATTCATTATCATCATGTAGAAATGTCGCATTTACTAGTAGGATTTTTACATTTTTATTTCAAGTTGAATTCTTAGGGAATCTTTTATTTGTAGTGTCTTATGCGCTATAATGAGCCAACATAATAAGCTACTATTTTCATAAAAAACTATG
>NW_017304543.1:225855-242916 GCF_001594115.1 Trachymyrmex septentrionalis
AAATTCATAGGGAATCTTTTATTTGTAGTGTCTTATGTGCTATAATGAGCCAACATAATAAGCTACTATTTTCATAAAAAACTATGTTTATGAAAAACGAGATATTGAGATAAATGCTGAATTCCGCTCATAAATTGCTATTGATGATATCTGTCTCCATTTATCTCTAATTTGAATGAAGGTAAATGTTATCTATTTAAATATTCTTTTAGTTTTTCTATTGTTATCTTAAAATTTTGATCAAAAGTCACGAATATATTAAACCTTTTTATAAATTTTGTTTATTTTAATATTTTACTTTTTAACCATAAAATATAAAGTATAAAGAACTAAATACAGGGTTCTTCTAAGATAAAAATTTCCGACTATAATAACGAAATCATATACGTATAATTAATGTGACAATAAAGTCATATACATATGGATTCTTATAAATATGTGATTTCACGGTTTTGTTAGTTTAGAAAAATCCTGTATTTATAATCTCACATAAGTTACATTACACAGTTAAAAAATAAAATTATCTCCAAGCAAAAGTTACACTTGAATTTAATACTTTAAGTGGTTTTTTAATATGATAATTAACTAATGTATAAACAACGCTTTTGAAACTTAACAAGATGATAAAAATTTTATGACACTAAATCGAAATATTTGACATCATACAATTCAAATAATTAGTAAAGTCGTTTAAAGGATCGTTTAACGTTTATCACAAAGACCATTATTTGCGTGAGTATATAACATCGTATTAACTAGTGCTAATTACGTATAATCTGTAAGTATTATAAATTATCAGTTTGAACAAAAATGTCTCCATGATTGCGGTTGGAAACAGCCCGCGATCATAAAAATTGTACACGTCAATTTCATAATGTGCGTAATAGTGTTCGATTAGAAGAAAAAGGTATATAGATAAATATATTTATATAATGTATCTTAATGATACTGATAAATGAGTATAGAACTTTTTAACGATTTTAACTGCTCTAAAAATAATTTTATTCTGAAAAAAATAATTATTACATTAAAAGATATAAAATCTGATTTTAAGAAAGTGTATTATGATATCTATAGATATAAGACACAATTCTTTGACACGACTTTACTTTCGTTGACAATATTTTCTATCTTTTCTTCTACACATTTAATATCTGAATCTTTGAAATAAAGTTTTAACAAAATCTGTTAAGAATAATATATCGAACTTGTAATGATTGTTTATAATATATTTACGTGAAGTGGTTAATAAGATTATGCCTGTGATCAATTTTTATTACAAAAAATGTGCTTCTTTTATTTCTACATCTAGAGAGTGAGTGAATTTATAATACAGTAGGAAAAAGATAACGCTTAAAACATTCGTCAATGATATGAAATATGATTAATCATCATAATGTCTTGATGTATGCTATTTATCAATTATATTGTACTTATCCATTATAAAATATTTTATTCATTGTTGTCGCTATATACGACAGTTTTATTTTTCTTTAGTCTGGTATCTTAATCTTTTTCTCGGTATGTGTATGCATTTTTTAATATATAAACCAGAAAGCAAGGGCTTTCATTTATTCATTTTCACAACTGTTTCCTTTATTTTTATTAATACATCTTTTGAATTGCTTTTTGTACACAAACGTTATTCCAATTTGTTTGATAACCTTTTTTTGAAGATCCTAATTTTCTGATCGTATATACTTTGTAATTTTTTAAATACGTACGAAATCTAACTCTATATGCATTTGAGTATATTTAATAATAGTCTCCAATTTTTATGATAAAAAACAAATGAAAAGCGTAATATCAAAAAAATATACATAAGTAAAATTTGTTTATTTATGTACGTAACATTTGAAACTTGCAATTGCACAAATAACTACAATTACTATCGCAGACATTTTTACACTTAATGTTCCTTGATACTTATATTTTAATTACTTTTTATCCTTTCTTAGCCATTATCACTATTCTTCTTTTGTCTGTTTAAGTATATTATATACTGAATACGACATTTTAAGAAGCTAAAGAATATATCAATATTAACGTAACATTTTTTAACTAAATTGTTTCTTAATAAACCGGCGGCACAAGACGCTTGTTTTTTCACTAAATTCTTAACTAAATTAGATTCTTGCTATTGTATTGGCTGCAATATTGACAGTATCAGCATCGCAAACAATACGATGGCAAGAATTTAATCCATCTAGCAATTCAACAAGAAAACGGGTATCATGTGCCGCACAATTTTACAGTTATAACAAATTAATCTCTAACCTTCACGAATGAATCTAGATTCACCGTAAGAATATGGGCACTAGAAAATTCGATTGGTATCAGAGAGCGATTCATAATCATTATAAGATTTTCTCTTACTTTTTGATGTGCTGTTATCCAATCCATTCCAAAAATTTCATCGGAAAATTGAATGCTCTACAATAGAAGTTATCAAATAAATACAGTTACATGTAATACAGTTATATGTAATATTTCTTATTGCAACTGTAAGTAATATTTAATGTATTATATATCAATATAAATGTTAAATTTAAATTAAAAATTATATTTCTTATTTATTACTATTGATGTAATGCTGAGATTCTGTTATCAACATTTTTTTATTAAATGCATTCGATATATGTACACAAAATCAGTACCTTTAATTTCACTTCGTTCCCGCACCAACAATAAATAAGAATTTGCAAACACATACAGATTGTGTATAACATCAATGGAATATATTTTGAACTCAACGTGGTTTTCGCTAATCGATATAGATTGGAACATACTACTAGCATACTTGCAATGAATTGAACGGCAATTATAAATCTGAACTTTTCATTCATCGTGTATGCAAATCTAGAAAAAAAGAGTAATATTACCCTTGAAATGATTATTATTGCTCATAACTAATTAAATATTACAATATTTTGAATTGAATTAAACAATTGTTATCTAATTAATAAACAAAATTTAACATTTAAACACGCATAATTACAAATAAAATATAAATAAAGTTCTGTGTATGTGTATTCGTGCGCGCGCACGCAACGTTGTGTACTCTTTACCTTAAGATTAATTAAGAGAAACATTTAAGCAAATAAAATTCTATATAAAGACTAACTTGTAGATATGATCGTGCTGACGCACACATTCACCCAAGTCGCCTCGATTGCGTAACGATTTTCTCACACGGCACTCTAAGATTTCGATTTGGCAGTAAATATGTAGCAGCAATCCACAAATCATTATATCGCAAGCAACATTCACGATCGACGCAGCCGTTAAGCTCATTAATTGACGAAAGTATATGAGATAATACACTGTATCGGACCATTCGAAAAGTATCCATTCTCTATACGCTAAATTTCCTTGCCGAAAATCCGTAAACAAAGACGTTAAATTCATGCTGCCGCACGTTACCTCAATAAGTACCGTATAGATTATAGAATTGGTCCTGCAAAATGACTGAAGGCTGAACTAATTCACGATGACTTTGTTTTGTATTTTTCTCCTTTAATTAAAAAGAAAGAAAAAAATATATTTTCTACTTCTTTCATAAAATAACAAAAAGATTTTCATTTATTACTTATTTTATTAATAAAAATCGTATCTTGTATTTGTCGTTTTTGCCAATTAAATTTAAAAAATGCAAAATAATTATATAAATATGTAACGTTAATAATTATGTGTTAGAACTAATATAAAGGAAACCATGAGAAAATAAAATTAAAATATACGGATCTTTTTATTCTTTATATAAAAGCAACTTCTTACCGTATTATGTTATTATATTTTTGTCGAATCTCAATTTCATCTGGTTCCAAAGGTCTAAATGGTTTCTCAACCAATGCGCCAGTTAATATCTCGATATTCTTGCGATTTAGCAATAGACTGAGCATCTTGCAGCAAGCGATAATCATGGCAAGCATTATATAAAAAGTATCCGTAAAATCGTCCGCATTATTAACATTCAGGATAATATCCATGAGTTGTGGCAACATGAAAGTAAGCAGTAGTAAACATACAAAAATTGTATATACATTATACACTGTCCGTTTCCATAATGAAGACCAGGAGACTGGTGGCCGGCATCCTGCTACCGTAAGGATTTTAAGTGGAAATTGCATAACTTGCATTTCTTGAAATATCTTTTATTCGCTCTCTAGTTTAAAATAAAACACTTATTATATCTATATATAATATATATACTATTGTATATGTATTATACAAGAGACATAATTATGTGATGTAATTATGAAAGATACAGAAAATATTATATGCATAAGCTAAAATTTTTTAAATAAATAAACTTAGATGCTTCTATTTCAAAGAACAGTTTAAAATATTTATACGAAAATTATAATGACATTGTATAATTTAGATTTTATTTTTATATTTTAATTTTATATATATATATATATATATTTTTTTTTTATCTTTAATAAACGTAAAATATGTTTATTGTTGTGTAGAAGACAAAATAATCCAGATATGTTTAACACTGTTTTTATTGTGGATGATTTAAATACTTATACGAGATATCAGTCTTGCCTTTATATGAACACTAAGCTTCGTATCGTTCACTGGAAAAATCGACTTCGTTCGCTTTCTTCTCGTTGGCTCGATTAATTCTGAGGGACACTGAAGGTTAAAAGGATACTTATAATTATATAGCGATTTTTGTAGTTAGTCGCGACCAACCGTTGTCAAATTAGACACATGGATTAGTCGTATTATTTTTCACGTGAAATAAGGATGCCAAACTCAATTACCCGTTTCTACAATCGTAGAATACGTTTATTTTGATGAAGTACTGTGTATGAATGTATGTAGTATAGTGTAACGTAGTGGACCTATTTTTACAATAATTTGTTACATGCAACATTTTATATTGTAAATCTAAAATTGATAATTGAATAAACTTCAATGACTTGCATAATTAACTAATTTATTCAATGGATATTGTGTAAACAAAATAAATATTGTGCAGAATTGCATTTGATTTATTAACTTTAGAAAATAATATTCAATAATATAAATAACTTACAAAGATAAAAAATATTAAGCAATTTCAAGTAAACATTATACATTGATTTAAAAACAATTTTGCGGAACTTCGACAAATCTTACAATGTCTATAGACACGCAACGTTACTTTCTGCATTCATTGTTCGTCTCTTTGTAGCCCATGGCGGAGAGCTATACATGCTATCATGATAATTATATGCATACGTAACTTGTAATATATTCCGACTGGTAATAATACTTTGGTAAAATAATATGCATAGCTGTGTGTCTTTTTTGCGACCTTTATATAAACTGTTAGGTAATACATTAAAATGGTCTAACGGAAAAAAAACTTGTCGACAACAAAACTCTTAGACCATAAATTAAGGTGTGTCACCATAAAATTTTGATGTAAATAATCTATACTTACATACAAAAAATATGGAATTTGTTAGTGTCGTCAGTTCCACCTCACATCTGGCTGTCATCGTTAATTCTGTTACTCATATTAATCGATAATTCTGGCAGGATACAAGCGGTTAAAAGAGCTTATTAAATATACATATATGTGTAAAGCAAATATACATGCTGTATTACCTTTAGTTAATTCTGAGCTAGTCAAAATATCATATTGCACAGAATTGCATTTTATTTATTTACTTTGAAGAATAATAATCACGTATTATGTATATAAAGTAAGGAGAGAAAAGAGAGAAAAAGTATCAAAAAAATTTTATATTAAAAATTTTTCTCATTGAAGATTAAATAAAGTAAAAATGTGTGTGTGTGTTTTAAATAGATAAATAATAAAAATAAAAATAAAGCAGTAGAAATTATAGAAGATTGTAAAAAAAATTCTAATAAAAAAGAAGACGCATACAATAATCAATAATTCTTATTTAATTATTTATTAACATTATATAATATTATAGATAACAGGAAGCTTAAATAATTAATAACATACAGATAACTTAATTAGAAAATATAGTTCGCTAGCTTCTGTAACTAGCTCATACTATCTTCTATTTGTATTGTTTACATTTGTTGTAATATACTATAAGCCGAGTATGATGTTTTAAGTAACTGTAATAAAAAGATAAATCTTTTTTCAAATTTATTTTATAGTTGCTATTTTTATAAAATATTAAATTATATTGCCAAATAATAAAATATGTGTAATACATAATTACTATAATCTCCAAAAAGATTTATGAACAAATTAGCTCTTATATAAAAAGGACAGTATGTAATTTTTGTAATACAGTTATTTAACACGATTAAAAAGATAGATCAAATTTTGTTATGAATGTTATAAATTTTTAGTGTATGAATTATAAAAATTGAAGTATCTATTACATTTTTAATAAAATGTATATTATTATTAATTCATAATTAATTGTTTAGTGACAATAGACTTGTTATACTCACGATCATGAAAGAATCAAAGTTATCGAAAGAATGTATGCGCTAGAAAATTCAATAAATATTAATGAGTAATTCATAGTTATTAATAAATTCTGTTTTCTGTTTTGCATCTTTGTTCCATTCCAAAGATATTAACAATGAGTTGAACACTCTATGTTAAATAATAAATTAAAAAACGTTATACAAGATTCTTCAAAATAAATTGCAACTAATTTTCTTATATCAATTATAGAATTTTTTGTTGTTACAGTGGTTTTTCATAAGCTGAAAATTTTATTCCTAAAATCGATGGATGGAGTTTTACAATAAAGTGGATTTATAATAAAACTAAATTTTATATTTAGGAAGTTTTTAATATCGCATAAGTATTGAATAAATTATACAATACTGCACAATTCTTTAACACGATTTTACTTTCGCCGACGATATTTTCTCTCTTTTTTTCTATACATTTAATATTTGAATCTTCAAAATAAAGTTTTAACATAGTCTGTTAAAAATAATATCAAAACTTGCAATGATTGTCTACAATATAACATATTTACGTAAGATAGTTAATAAGATTACGCCTGTGATCAATTTTTATTGCGAAAATGTATTTCTTTTATTTCTACATTTAGAGAGTGAGTAAATTTGTAATACAGTAGGAAAGATATAACGCTTAAAATGTTCATCAATATGATATGAAATATGACTAATCTTCATAATGTCTTGATATACGCTATTTATCGATACACAAACATTTTCTTTATTATCTTTCACGTTTAGAATTTAACGTATCATAGAGTATTATTTATACTCAACATAATCAAGCAAAAGAGTGTTCAGAACTCATTTATTATTAAGACTATATATCGTCAAACAAAAAATTAATATTTTTAATAATATATAAATTTCTATGACGTCACAGTTTTGTATTTGCGATAATGTAATTAAACAATAATATTATGTGGAGTTTTTTCCATTTAAAATATAAATATCATTTAAAATAAAATTATATATTTTAAATTCTCCAGTATTATCCTGTATATAAAAATATTAAAACAATATTATTTAGAAGTAACTGTTTCATTATTTGGTTACATATTTTTAATATATTCTGGTATTAAATACCAAAAATTTAAAAATATTTAAAAAGAACCAGTCGTTATCAATTGCTAGAATATTATTTTTTTAGTTTTATCTTAATTAGAGCAACAATTATTTACCTCTTTACAGTTAAAAATATTTAACATTTATTACTAATTAGAAGACATCTAGTACTAATGTATATATTAATATGCATTATTATGGAAATGAACAAATTACACATTAATATCAGTAACTTTTAACTTGCCTTTATACTGTTATTCCTGTATTTGCGATAGCAAATTATAAGCAGAATATGATGTTTTAAGCAGCTACAATAATTATAAATATATTTAAATTTTAAAATTAAAAAAAAAATAATTTCAAATTTACATTTTAAATATTGTTGATTCCTGTTCATGATTACTTATTATAATCTTACTTCTAATGCATATAATATAAAAAAAAATACTGTTTTAAAAATATTACTTTAAAAAAAGTTTTATCATTAGGTAAAAAAGACAGAAATTTTATTATAATAACTATAGATGATCCAATTTTGAATGAATTAAAGTATGTGGTTATATATATATATATTTTTTTTATTTAATGGTTAAGAAAAAGAGCGAATGATAGAATAAAAGATTGAACAAAAGCAAAAATGAGAGAGTAAATAGCTGAGAGTCACTGAAAGATTGAATAAGCATAAAAAATCTGTACTTCATAATACGCTACAAAATTCAATTTTTATGTTATACTTTATACTCACCGCTACAAAAGAATCTAAATTCATGTTAAAAATGTATGCACTGTTAAATTCAATAGGTTTCATTGCGCGAATCATAATTATCAAAAGACTTTTTCTAGTTTTACAGTCCAATGCTATCCATTCTATTTCGAAAATACTATCGACCAGTTGAAGACTCTATACACATTTATGACATATTTTAATATATTACATATTTTACTCCTAAGTTCTTTATAGAAAAGCGTACGATAATTAATATATGTATACATACACATAATACACATGTTTATGCATATATGTATGCGTACACAATAATTTCAAATACGATAATATTAGTATGCATACCATAACTTTCAGTTTATTTCCAAACCAGCAATAGATGAAAATTTGTATAAGTACGCACATTGTATATGCAAAAAACGCAATAAAATCTACAATTAATTCAGTTCTAGTTAATTGATACAAATTTGAGCAGACTACGAATGTACTTGCTACGAATTGAAATGCAATTATCCTCCTAAATCTTTCGTTAGTCGCGTTTGCGAATCTGTAAAGAAAATATTTTTATCCCAAGCATTAAAATTAAATGTCTTCAAAAAATTAGAGATATATAAAAAATAGCTCTTCCATAATATTTAATATTAATAATCAAAATAAAAAATAAAAAAATATTTATTAAAATATTTGTTAAAATAATAAATTTAATATCGCAATTCAAGAACAAAATATGAATATAACTATACAAATAATAACTAGAATAAATAGGAATAATATTTTAATAAAAGTTTTAACTACCTAACTATGCATATTTTAAGATTTGAAATTACGTAAATAAGAAAATGTAAATAAAAAAAATTTTAGTATTATATTACTATATTTACAATCAATTATTAAATATTCCATGTTAAGTCTAATAAAATGTTCACACACAACACACAAAAACACATACAAAGACTAACTCGATTATGTGACGATGTTGGCGTACGCAGTCACGTAGAGTATTTTGGCCATTTATAAGACCCTTCAAACGATATTGTAAGATCGTAATTTGACAGCATACATGCAATAACAAACCAACAATGAGACCGTCACAAGCAACGCTAACAAGGCATGCGAATATCAGTCCTACGTATTGATGAGCGTATGTGAGACAAAATAGCACGAACGATGAATAATCATACGGTATCCATCCTCTAAATGCTAACTGCCCCTTTTTGAAATTTGTCAGTAACGATCTCAAAACATGGCCTGTGTAAGTGATCATAATCAATATGGTATAGCACTTTGTCATGTTCCTTAAAAAATATGAAAAATAATAATGCTGTCTCTATTTCAAAACAAAAATTATTAGTTATCTGTTAATTGAAACGGTAAATAATAATTCTCCTGCCTTTATATAAAATTTATTAATTTATATAAAATTTATTAAAAATATATAAATAATACAAATATACAAAAAATTGAATTGTACATACACATAACATTTATCATATAAATAACATTAAAAGACGATGTGACAAACATCTTCGGAAAAGAATGTTTTGATAATATTCTATTTTTTTAATTATCTTAACGATAGTCCATATTTATAAAATTAATATGACAATTAGTATTTTCCAAAACTATAAATAAAATTTACAATTTTTTTATGTAGTTATTATAAACTAAATATAAATCAAGACATAATTTTTTTGTACTTACTGTATTATCATGTTGAATTTTCGTTGAATTTCGATTTCAACAAGTAGTAATGGTTTAAACGTTCTTTCCGTAAGATTTTGAATTAATTTCGCGAAACTCTCATGATTCACAAACAGATCGAGTATTTTATAGTCGGCAGCAAACATGGTCAACATCGCGTATAAAGTATTAGTAAAATCATCTGGATTATCGACGTTCAGGACAACATCCATAAATTGTGAAAATGTAAAACTGTACATGATACTAATTACTAATAATGTATAGGCATCATATAACGCATGTTTTATCAGCGAAGTCGACGAAAAAGGTCGCCAGCATCCAGCGATTGTGAGAATCGCGAGTGTAAATTTTAGCGAGTTCATACCCTCCAAATAAAATGTCTTTAAATATCTAAACGTAGAAAATGCTTCTTTTTTTAAAAAATGTTCACAATTGCATTAATCTGATATGTACAAAACATGATCTATGTAATTTGTGTTGTAACGTTTTGAGATGCTCTTCGTGTGCTCCATTGATATTTGTGTTGCGTGTTATTGTCGTCAGTGACGAATTAGCTGAGGAGATACGGATTTTACAATGTTTATAGCTCGCGATATTTTTACTGAATTTTCCTCTCAAATATGTAACATCGTAATAGCAAACCTAGACTAATATTTTCCGTGAATTGACGATTTCATGAGAATTCCATTCTTATACCTATATATAATAATATAATATAGTTATTAACAATAGTTCAGATATACGAGTATAAGAAATTTTGATACATTGTTGTACTCGTCCATTATAAAATATTTTATTCATTGTCGTTGTCTGCGACTTCAGTTTTCTTTAGTCTGGCGTTCCGTGTCTTTTTCTCGGTATCTGTATGCATTTTTTATTAAGTATAAATGCGGAAAGCATGATAGCCTCAATGTATTCAATTCTGCAACGTGAATACGTGACACATTGTATGATATTTGGATAATAATCAAAATAATTTATTCGTTATAATCATTTCTACAGGACTTTTTAACTTTACAATGTTTTTTTAAATAAGTTTATAAGATTTTTGTAAAAAAAAGTACAATCAAATTCCAATCGGATAATGACAGTATTTATGATACCAGAATCTTTAACATTTCATTTTATAGATATCTATAGACGGTGTCTTTTTCCGCTTACAAACTATTCAATATTCATTATTATTATGTAGAAACATCGCATTTACTAATAAGATATATTTTTTTAATTTCAGATTGAGGTTTTAGTGGGGAATCTTTTGACTGTAGTATCTTATGCGCCATAATGAGCCAACATAATAAGCTATTCTCATATAAAAAACGAGATAGTGGAATAAATAATGGATTTTTGCTGTCCGCTTACAAATTGCCATTGATGATATCTGCTTCTATTTATCTTCAATTTTAATGAAGGTAAAAGTTATGTGCCTAAATATTCTTTTAGTTTTTCTACTGATATCTTAAAATTCTGATCAGAAGTCACGAATATATTAAATTTTTCTATAAATTTTATTTATTTTAATATTTTCCTTTTTAAAGTAGTATAAAGAACTAAATATAGGGTTCTTCTAATAAGATAAAAATTTCTGTCTATAACAATGAATTCATACCTGTATACGTATAATTAATATGATAATGAAATCATATACATATGTATTCTTATAAATATATAATTTCACAGTCAGAGGTTTTGTAGTTTAGAAAAATCCTATATTTAAATCTCACATAAGTTATATTACATAGTTAAAAAATTAAATTATCTCAAAACAAAAGTTACACTCGAATTTAAGTGATTTTTTTTAATAAGATAATTAACTAATGTAGCAACGCTTTTGGAACTTAACATGGTGATAAAAATTTTATAACACTTAGTCGAAATATTTAACATTATACAATTCAAATAATTAATGAAGTCGTTAAGATCATTAACGTTCATCATAAGAGTTTATTATTTGTGTGAAGGTATATAACATCGTATTAACTAATGCTAATTATATAAAATCTGTAAATATTGTAAATTATCAATTCAAAAAAAGATGTCTCCATGATTGCGGTTGCAAACAGCCACCGATCATAAAAATTGTACACGTCAATTTCATATTATATATAATAGTGTTTGATCAAAAGAAAAAGATATATATATATATATATATCTTTTCTTTCAGTGTTATTTATCATATTTATATCATATTTATTTTACTATCTAAATTGTTGCAGCAACCAATCTTTTTTTTTCAGTGAAGTATAGAACTTTTTAGTGATTTTAACTCAAAATGATTTTATTCTAAAAATGATCATCACACGTGAAAATATATAAAATATAATTTCAAGAAGGTGTATTATATCTAGACATATGACATAATTCTTTGGCATAATGCTTTGTCTGACGATATTTTGTCTTTTTTTTTCTATACATTTAATATCTGTATTTTCGTAATAAAGTTTTAACAAAATCTGTTAAGAATAATATCAAACTTGTAATGATTGTTTATAATAAAATATATTTATGTAAGATAGTTAATAAGTGATCAATTTTTATTGCAAAAAATGTACTTCTTTCATTTCTACATCTAAAAAATGAGTAAATTTGTAATACAGTAGGAAAAAGATAACACTTAAAATTTATCAATACGATATGAGATATGAGTAATCTTCATAATGTTGAAGTACACTATTTATTTTTAATACACAAAACACTTGTTTTATTATTCTTCACATTTAGAATTTGATGTATCATCTAGTATTGATTTATACTCACGCAACATAATCAAGCGAACGAGTAACATTCATAAAACACATTTATACGACAATTTATAAGACATTTATTGTCAAACAAAAAATTAATTTTCTTAATAATATCTCTATGACGTCACCTTTTTTTTATTTGCAATAATGTATTTAAATTATAATATAATGTGTAATTTTTTTCTACTAGAAATAGAAATGTATTATATATTTTAGATTCTCCAGTATTATCCTGTATATAAAAATATTAAACAATTATTCAGAAATAAATGTTTCATATTTTATTACATATTTTAAATATATTCTAATATAAAATACAAAATGTTTAAAAGAAAATAGTCGTTATTAATTGCCAGAATATTATTTTTTCAGTCTTATCTTAATTAGAACAACAATTATTTACATTTTTTGTAGATAATAATATTTAATATTTATTGTTAATCAGCATTTTACTAGCTTATTTATACATTACCGTTATAATTAAATTAAGCATTAATAATAAATTTTTGCAATTTTTTACTTGCCTTTGTACTGTTATTCCTGTATTTGGGTTAGCAAATTGTAAGCAGAATATGACGTTTTAAGCAACTGTAATAATTATAAATATATTCAAACTGTTTAAAAGTCTTTAAGAAAGGTAACTATCTGTATAATTAAAATTTATTATTACAAATTGTTATATTATGATTTGTAATTATTAATCATGGTGTTATTTGTAATAACATGTATTGTATAATACATTATAGAGAAAAATATTTTTATTGAAGTATTATTTTGGAAGTCTTAATCAAAAAGTTAAAAAGATAAAAATTTTTTAGTTAACGGTTATTCTACTTTCGGATAAAGTATGTCGTTAATTTACCTAATGGATAAAAAAGGGAATGAGAAATAGATATTGCACGAAAGCGAGAATGAGAGAGAATTAGCTGACAATGAGATTTATTGAAAAGTGCGACAAGTCTTTAAAAATTATATTTCGTACCATTTTATAAAATTTTACTTTTTTATACTTTTTACTATATTTTTATACTCACCGCTACAAAAGAATCTAAATTCATGTTAAAAATGTGTGCACTGTGAAATTCAATAGGTTTCATTGCGCAAATCATAATTATCAAAAGACTCTTTTTAGTTTTATGGTCCAATGCTATCCATTCTATTTCGAAAATACTATCGATCAATTGAAGGCTCTATAAATTTATAATATTTAAATGTTTTACTTCTAAGCTTTTTACTTCTAAGCTTTTTACTTCTAAGCTTTTTACTTCTAAGCTTTTTACTTCTAAGCTTTTTTTTATAAAAGACATAATAATAATATATATACATATATTGTGCTTATACATATAAACATGTACAATATAATTTGCGTAAAATGCATACCATCAGTTTGAGTTTATTTCCAAACCAGCAATAAATAAAAATTTGCACAAGTACACAAATTGTGTATGCAAAAAGGATAATTAAATCTACTATTAATTTTGCCCTAGTTAATTGATACAAGTTTGAACAGACTACCAATGTACTTGCTACAAATTGAACCGCGATGATTCTCGTGAATCTCTCGTTAGTCGTGTATGCAAATCTGCAAAGAAAATATTTTTATCCTAAGCATTAAAACTAATCGTCTTAAAAAATTAAAAAATAAGTCATTATGTGTTACTTAATATATGTTGCACGAAGAAAGATTAATATACTTTGAGGTAATGGTCATTTTAAATAAAATATTCATACTCATAGCCAAACATGACGTGTGCTCTATTCCTAATGGTTTTAAAAATAATTTAAACAATAAAGTTGTTAAAAATATTTTAAAAACTAAACACATTGAAATCAGCGCCTTATAGATCACAGTAAGATGTTGAACTACTGATTTAATATACATTCAATAAAATTGATTGAATTTTATTGAATGTATATTAAATCAGTAGTTCAACATCTTACTGTGATCTATAAGGCGCTGATTTCAATGTGTTTAGTTTGAAAATGTTAGATCCTGTCAATCGATATTTTAAAAACTTTAAAATTTGTCTTTCAAACAATGAATTATTAGAAAATATAGTATCTCTTTCTTAATTTTGCAATAATTTCGGAAATTTTTCAGAATGGGATATACGTTTATGTAAACATTTTTCGGAAATCTTGAAAACACAAAATAGGACATATATTTGTATGAACAACTTTGCTTAAAATACTGTATTGACATCTTTGCTTAAAATGACCGATACCATCATCTCCTAGAATAATGACTTTTTCTTTTAGAACACCATGTATTAATAGTTAAAAGAAAACATAAAGTATTAAGATAATAAATTTAACATCGCAATTCAAGAACAAATATGAATATAACATTAACCGTGTAAATACATATAGGAATAAGTAAATTACAATAGAAATAATACAATATTATAATAGAAGATCCAACTTTTAAGATTTTGAAACATGTCGTATAAATAAGAAAAGTTTTAGGATTATTTTACCAAATTTAGAATTAATTAATTTTCTAAGATTAAATCTAACAAAAAAATTTTTTTTACAAGACTAACTCGATTATGTGATGATGGTGGCGTATACAATCATCCAGAGTATTCTGACCAGTTATAAGACCTTTAAAACGATACTGTAAAATCTTAATTTGACAGCACAGATGCAATAACAGACCAATAATGAGACTGTCACAAGCAACATTAATAAGAGATGCGGATATCACGCCTACGTATTGATGAGTGTATGTAAGACAAAATAGCACGAACGACGAGTAATCATACGGTATCCACCCTCTAAGTATTAACTGCCTTTTTTTGAAACTCGTTAGTAATGATACCACGAAATGGCCTGCGCAAGTGAGCATAATCAAAATAACATAACACATTGCAATATTCCTACAAAACAAAAAAAGTAATTTTGCCTTTATCTCGCAAAACGAAATTTATTTTAATAGAAAAATATTCTCTTACCTCTAAATACAAAATTTATTAAAAATATACAAATAATACAAAAAATTTAAATATATAAACACATATTATTTTTAACGTCAGTAATATTAACAATCTGTGGGAAAAAGTCTTTGAGAAAAAATATTTGATAATTTTCTAACTTTTCTTAACTTTCTTTAATAATTTATGTTTATAAATTTAATATTTTAATTATTATATTAGCAAAACTTTATTATTGCTTGAAATAATTCAAATAATTCTTCAAAATTAAGTATAAGTCAAGATATAATTTGTACTTACTGTATCAACTTGTCAAATTTTCGACGAATTTCGATTTCGATAGGTACTAATGGTTTAAACGTTCCTTCCGTAAGATTTTGAATTAACTCCGCAAAACTCTCATGATTCATCCATAGATTGAATATTTTGTAGCATGCAGCGAATATGGCCAACATCGTGTATGCAGTATTAGTAAAATCGTCTGGATTATCGACGTTTAGGACAATGTCCATAAATTGCGTGAATGTGAAACTATACATAAGGCTAATTACTAATAACGTATAGGCGTTATATAATATATGTTTTCTGAGTGACGTCCACGAGAACGGTCGCCAACATCCAGCGATTGTGAGAATTACGAGTGTAAATTTCAGCGCGTCCATACCCTTTATACAAAATATTCTTTAAATATTCTTTAATTTCTCAACGTAAAACAAACGTCTCTTTTCTTTTTTAAAATAATTTTCACAATTGCATTAATCTAATATGAACAACAACATGATCAACTATGTAATTTGTGTGTAACGTTTTGAAATGATTTTTGTGTGCTCCTTTAATATACGTATTGCGTGTTGGCGTCAATCAGGGATTAGCTGAGGAGATATGGATTTTATAATGTCTATAGCTTGCGATATTTTTATCGAATTTTCCCTTCGAATATGTAATATCATTATTGTAATAATAAACCCGGAATGATGTATTCCGTGAATTGACATTTTCGTGAGAATTCCAATCTTATACCTGTATACAGTAATATAAGTTATTGATAAAAGTTTAGATGTATGGAATCTTGATACATTCATGTACTTATCCATTATAAAATATTTTATTCATTGTTGTCGTTGTATACGACAATTTTATTTTTCCTTAGTCTGGTACCTCAATCTTTTTCTTGGTAGGGTATGCATTTTTTAATAAGTATAAACCGGAGGGAGCTTTAATTTATTCATTTTCGTAACTGTTTTCTTTATTTTTTCTGATATATCTTCTGAATTGCTTCTTGTCACAAATGTTATTCCAATTGTTTGATAATCTTTCTTTGAAGATCTTAATTTCCTTGTAATTTTCTGATCATATAATAGATACTTTGTAATTTTTTAAATACTTACTAAAATGTAACTATATATATATATATATATATATATATATATAT
>NW_017304543.1:243016-244281 GCF_001594115.1 Trachymyrmex septentrionalis
ATAATAGTCATTTAATAATAATCTTCAATTTTTATGATAAAAAACAGGTGAAAGGCGTAATATCAAAAAAGTACAGATAAGTAAAACTTCTTTATTTATATACGTAATATTTAAAACTTGCAATTGCGCAGACATTTTTACACTTAATGTCCCTTGATACTCTTATATTTTAAATATTTTTTATCCTTCCTTAGCCATTATCACTATTCTTCTTTTGTTTGTTTAAGGATATTATATACTGAATACGACATCTTAAGAAGCTAAAGAATATACCAATATTTACTTAACATTTTTTAACTCAATTGTTTCTTAATAAGCTGGTGGCACAAGACGCTTGTTTTTCCACTGAATTCTTAGCTAAATTAAATTCTTGCTATTTTATTGGCTGCAATACTAACAGTATCAGCATCGCAGACAATACGATGGCAAGAATTTAATCCATCCAGCAATTCAACAAGAAAACAAGTACCATGTGCCGCGCAACTTCTCAATATATATTATAATAATTCTAAAAAATTTATCTCTAACCTTTACGAATGAATCTACATTCACCGTAAGAATATGGGCACTAGAAAATTCGATTGGTATCAGAGAGCGATTCATAATCATTATAAGATTTTCTCTTACTTTTTGATGTGCTGTTATCCAATCCATTCCAAAAATTTCATCGGAAAATTGAATGCTCTACAATAGAAGTTGTCAGAAAAATATAGTTACATATGTAATATTTCTTATTGCAACAATAAGTAATATTTAATGTATTATATATCAATATAAATGTTAAATTTAAATTAAAAATTATGTTTCTTATTCTACTATTGATGTGATGCTGGAATTTTGTTATTAACATTTTTTTATAGATCAAACGCATTCGATATATGTACACAAAATCAATACCTTTAATTTCACTTCGTTCCCGTACCAACAATAAATAAGAATTTGCGAACACATACAGATTGTGTATAACATCAGTGGAATATATTTTGGGCTCAATGTGGTTTTCGCCAAACGATAAAGATTGGAACATACCACTAGCATACTTGCGATAAATTGAACGGCAATTATAATTCTGAACTTTTCATTCATCGTGTATGCAAATCTAGAAAAAAAGAGTAATATTACCCTTGAAATGATTATTATTGCTCATAACTAATTAAATATTACAATATTTTGAATTGAATTAAACAATTGTTATCTAATTAATAAACAAAATTTAACATTTAAACACGCATAATTACAAATAAAATATAAATAAAGTTCTGTGT
>NW_017304543.1:244381-296033 GCF_001594115.1 Trachymyrmex septentrionalis
CTCTGTGTATGTGTATTCGTGCGCACGCAACGTTGTGTACTCTTTACCTTAAGATTAATTAAGAGAAACATTTAAGCAAATAAAATTCTATATAAAGACTAACTTGTAGATATGATCGTGCTGACGCACACATTCACCCAAGTCGCCTCGATTGCGTAACGATTTTCTCACACGGCACTCTAAGATTTCGATTTGGCAGTAAATATGTAGCAGCAATCCACAAATCATTATATCGCAAGCAACATTCACGATCGACGCAGCCGTTAAGCTCATTAATTGACGAAAGTATGTGAGATAATACACTGTATCGGACCACTCGAAGGGTATCCATTCTCTATACGCTAAATTTCCTTGCCGGAAATCCATAAGTAAAGACGTTAAATTCATGCATCCGCACGTTATCTCAACAAAAACCGTGTAGATTATAGAATTGATCCTGCAAAATGACTATGGGGGCTGGACTAATTCACGATGACTTTGTTTTGTATTTTTCTCCTTTAATTAAAAAGAAAGAAAAAAATATATTTTCTTCTTCTTTCATAAAATAACAAAAAGATTTCCATTTATTGTTTATTTTATTAATAAAAATCGTATCTTGTCGTTCTTGCCAATTAAATTTAAAAAATGCAAAATAATTATATAAATATGTAACGTTAATAATTATGTGTTAGAACTAATATAAAGGAGAAAATAAAATTAAAATATACGGATCTTTTTATTCCTTATATAAAAGCAACTCCTTACCGTATTATATTATTATATTTTTGTCGAATCTCAATTTCATCTGGTTCCAAAGGTCTAAATGGTTTCTCAACCAATGCGCCAGTTAATATCTCGATATTCTTGCGATTTAGCAATAGACTGAGCATCTTGCAGGAAGCGATGACCATGGCTAACATTATATAAAAAGTATCCGTGAAATCGTCCGCATTATTGACATTCAGGATAATATCCATAAGTTGTGCCAACATGAAAGTGAACAGTAGTAAACACACGAAAATTGTATATACATTATACACTGTCCGTTTCCATAATGAAAACCAGGAGACTGGTGGTCGGCATCCTGCTATCGTGAGGATTTTCAGTGGAAATTGCATAACTTGCATTTCTTGAAATATTTTTTATTCGCCTCTACTTTAAAATAAAACACTATTTATATGTATTGTATACTGTATATATATACTATTGTACAATATATGTCTTATACAAGAGACATAATTATGTGATGTAATTATGAAAGATACAGTAAATATTATATGCATAAGCTAAAATTTTTTAGATAAATAAACTTAGATGCTTTTATTTAAAAAAACAGTTTAAAATATTTATACGAAAATTATAATAACATTGCTTAATTTAGATTTTATTTTTATATTTTAATATTATATATATATATATTTTTTTTTTATCTTTAATATAAACGTAAAATATGTTTATTGTAGAAGGCGAAATAATCCAGATATATTTAACACTGTTTATTGTGGATGATTTATACACGTATATCGAGACGAGGTGTCAGCCTTGCCTTTGTATGAACACTAAACTTCGTATCGTTCACTGGGAAACTCGGCTTCGTTCGCTTTCTTCTTGCTGGATCGATTAATTCTGAGGGACACTGAAGGTTAAAAGGGTGCCTAATTATATAGCGATTTTCGTAGTCAGTCGCTACCGTTGTCATAGTTATCAAATTAGACACATGGATTGGTCGTATTATTTTTCACGTGAAATAAGGGGTGTCAACCTCAATTACCCGTTTATACAATCGTACGCTTATTTTGATGAAGTACTGTGTATATATATGAGTAGTATAGTAGTGTACCTACTTTTACAATAATTTGTGACACGCAACATTTTATATTATAAATATAAGATTGGTAATTAAATTAACTTCAATCACTTGTATAATTAGCTAATTTATTCAATCGATATTGAGTAAACAAAATAAAAATTGCGCACAATTGCATTTTATTCATTAACTTTAGAAAATATTCAATAATATAAATGACTTACACAAACAAAAAATATCAAGCAATTTCATATAAACTTTATATATTGATTTTAAAGCAATTTTGTGGAACTTCGACAAATCTTACAATGTCTATAGACACGCAACGTTACTTTCTGCATTCATTGTTCGCCTCTTTGTGGTGGAAAGCTACACATGTCATCATAATAATTATATGTATACGTAACTTGTAATATATTCCAACTGGTAATAATACTTTTATAAAATAATATGCATAGCTGTGTGTTTTTTTTTTGCGACCTTTATATAAACTGTTAGGTAATACATTAAAATACGAGTAGTCTAAAGGAAAACTTGTCGACAACAAAACCTTTAGACTATAAATTAAGGTGTGTCACCATGAAATTTTAATGTAAGTAATTTATACTTACATACAAAAAATATGGAATCTGTTATTGTCGTCAGTTCCACCTCACATCTGGCTGTCATCGTTAATTCTGTTACTCATATTGATCGATAATTCTGGTAGGATACAAGCGGTTAAAAGAGATTATTAAATATACATATATAGGCAAAGCGAATATACATGCTGTAATATCTTCAGTTAATTCTAAGCTAGTCAAAATATCATATTGCGCAGAATTGCATTTTATCTATTTACTTTGGGGAATAATAACTATGTATTATGTATATAAAGTGAGAAGAGAAGAGAGAAAAAATGTTGAAAAAATCTTATATATTAAAAATTTTCCACATTGAAGATTAAATAAAGTAAAAATGTTTAAATAAATAAATAATAGAACTAAAATTAAAGCAGTATAAATTATAGAAGATTGTAAATAAAAATCTAATGAAAAAGATGAAACATATAATAATCAATATTTCTTATTTAATTATTTGTTAATATTATATAATAGATAACAGGAAACTTAAATAATTAATAACATTAATCATAGAGATAACTTAATTAGGAAATATGATTCTCTAGCTTCTGTACTATCTTCCATTTGTATTATATTGTTTACATTTGTTGTAGTATACTATAAGCCGAGTATGACGTTTTAAGTAACTGTAATAAAAAGATAAATCTTTCTTCAAATTTATTTTGTAGTTACTAATTTTGTAAAATATTAAATTATATTGCCAAATAATAAAATATGTGTAATACATAATTATACATTAATCTCCAAAAAGATTTATGAAGAAATTAGCTTTTATATAAAAAGTGCAGTATTTAATTTTTGTAATATAATAATATAACACGATTAAAAAGATAGATTAAATTTTTTTATGAATGTAAATAAATTTTCAGTGTATTATAAAAATTGAAATATATTATATTTTTAATAAAATGTATATTATTATTAATTCAAAATTAATTGTTTAGTGACAATAGACTGTTATACTCACGCTCACGAAAGAATTAAGGTTCATTGTAAGAATGTACGCGCTAGAAAATTCAATAGGTATTAATGAGCGATTCATAATTATTAATAAACTCTGTTTTTTGTTTTGCTTCATTGTTAACCATCCCATTCCAAAGATATTAACGGTGAGTTGAACGCTCTATATTAAACAATATGTACATAAATTAAAAAACGTTATACAAGATTTTTAAAATAAAATTTGAACTAATGTTTTCTTATATTAATTACAGAGTTTTTTGTTGTTACAATGGTTTTTCATAAGCTGAAAATTTTATTCCTAAAATCGATGGATGGAGTATTTGTAATAAGACTAATAATTTTATATCTAGGAAGTTTTTAATATCGTGTAAGTATTGAATAAATTATATTAATACTGCACGTTTAAGCTTTCTGAAATATGCACCTTTAGTTTTACTTCGTTTCCATACCAACAATAGATGAGAATTTGTGTGAGCATGGAGCATGTGTATAGTATCAATGGAAAGCATTGCGCAGTCAATGTCATCTTTGCTAATTGATATAAATTGGAACATACCACCAATGTGCTCACAATAAATTGAATAGCGATAATTATCTTAAATTTTTCATTCACCATTAATGCAAATCTGCAAAATACAAACGTTTAAAATATACTTATTTATTTAAAATATAAATTTATTTGCATATAAATTTTTGTATCCAAAATATTTTTAAAAGGTATTTACACAGAATAAAAAATTTTAAATATAATGAATCGAATACTATAAAAAATATGGAAAATACGAAAAAAACATTTTAGACAACAATTGTATGGCTTGAAAGGGTACAAATAATGATAAAATTAATTTTTGAAAAAAATTTTTCGTAGTCATAGACTATCTCTATCTTTTTAAATGGAATTATATGATTTTTTTATATATAATTACTCTAATTATTCTGCATATAAAAATATAAACACTATGCAGACTGGATAGTGCTCGATAAGAATTAAAATTACGCCAATGTAACGTCATCGACCATTTGATTTTCAATTTTCCAAATAATTTTTCACCATTTTACAATCTGCAAGATCGTCAAAGAAACTAACTTAAATATACAATCGTGCTGACGTACACATTCGCGCAGGTTGTTTTGGCCGAGGAAGCTCTTTTTCAACCGGCACTCCAGTATTTCGAGCTGACAACATACGTGTAATAATAAACCACAAATCAGACTGTCGCACGCAACATTCACCATAGAGCCAATAGTCGAGCTTATTAATTGACGAGCATATATGATACAGAATATCACCTCAGATGTGTAGTTATACGGTGTCCACTCTCTGTACGTTAAATTACCTTTCCGAAAATCGGTGAATAATGATGTCAACATTACACATGCACATGTCGTTTCGACCAAAATTGTGTACCATAATGTATTCGTCCTACAAAATAGATAAGTTTGTTTTTTATATTTTTTATTAAACATTTTACATTAAACATTTTTCTTTGCACTATTATTCTCATATAAATTAATGATTTTTATCACATTTTTAAAATATTTTTATATATTATTAAAATAAAGTGAGAACTTTTTATATACTTACTGTATTGTTTTGTCGAATTTTTGGCGGATTTCTATTTCGTCAGCCTCTAATGGCATAAATGGTTTCTGAGTAAGAATATTGGTTAATATCCCTATATTGTTGCGATTTATCAAAAGACCGACCATTTTACAACAGGAAATAATCATGCCGAGCATGATATAGAAAGTATCTGTAAAATCGTCGGCATTGTCGACGTTCAAAACGACATCCATAAGTTGTGGCAGCATGAAGGTGAAAAGCAACAATATTACAAAAGTGGTATATGCGTTATACATAGTACGTTTACACAATGAGGTCCATGAATTTGGTGGCCAACATCCCACAATCGTAAGAATTTTTAATGTAAACTTAAGAACCTGCATTTTCCGTGATTTTAATGACACTCTCAATGTTAATAGCGTTATATTAAATTATTCTTGTTGCTGTAATTAATGTAAATTGTATGATTAAATATATTAATATCAATAACGTTTTCTCTTCTTAATTAATATTATTAAGTGCTAATAAACTATTCTCATACAACTATTAAATGTTGACTAATTATCATATACGGCACGATGTTTCGATGTAGATATTTGTTTAATATATAAGTAAAATAATACAATAATATAACAAGTTTCACGTGTCATAAGTGAATGTACTTAATTTTGTAGAACATGAGGAATTTAAGGTACGTCAATAAAAAGGTACAAAGTTTCTTCACATATATAAAATAAAAAGGTCTTTTTCTTTCAATAGTACCGTGAATCAGCTTTGCGAAATTCTATACGACGAATCTCGGAATGTCTATAGCCTCGTGACTTTCTGGTAGTAATACTGCTCTTCCCCTCCGCGCTTGGCAGCTATATAATTATCGTAATACTAAATTCGCAATATCATTCCCCATTTTCCTGCTACGGTTTGCATGGACGTACATTTTTTTCAAATACAAACTTTATATGACAACTATGTGATATAATGATAGCGAGGAGAAAGAAAATGTAAAAGAAAACAATAAGTCGTAGAAACTATTAATAAACCATGAATTGTGTTTTACCTTTATAAAATCGTAATATAAATAACCCACCAATTTATTTACTTATAGTAAATATTTATCAATGTTGCTGACGCTCTGCATTTGTCATTCGTCTCAAATTCTAATTTCTAATTCTATTTCGATTTGAACAGTCATAATCTCTAACAAAATATAAATAGGAAAAACTTTTTATAAATGCACATGCATCTATATTTATTTTGGACCTGTTGTGTTATACATGAACAAGATTAATAGATATTTCTTATTATATATTGAAACGTCTATTTTTTTAATTAAAAAAAATATATTCTCAATCTTCTCCTCAATATGTTATATAAAGTTATTAAAAATAATTATAATAGAACGCATATAAGCAGTCATTTATTAGTCCAAACGAAATACTAATTGTGATGCAAACTTCTACATATTTCTAGATATTTATTAACAATAAGATGACGTATTGGAAAACATTTCAGTAATCAATTTTTTCATGTCTTTTACTTACGATTTCTACACTTGTTTTAATATATTATAAGCAGAATATGATGTTTTAAGTAACTGCAACAAATGTATATAGATCTTATAATTCATTTCACAATTCTTATCAGTCTAACATACATAAACAATACATTATCTTCGTAAACTTAGTATGTATGCTGTTATCAAAATTATTTTTATGTATAAACTAACTTCTATATAAATTATTCATTTTCTTATTTCCCAAAGTTAAATAAAATATATTTTAATCAAAAATAAAATCTATTATTAATTGCACCAATAACAAATCATAAAATTGAAAATTAATTTTCAATTTTTTTTACTAACCCCAACAAAAGAATCGAGATTCATAGACAGTACGTAAGCGCTGGTAAATTCTATTGGTACTGCTGCACGACTCATAATTATTAATAAATTTCTTTTCAGGTTTCTGTTCATCGTCATCCAATCCATCGCAAAAACGTTGTCGAGTAATTGAATGCTCTATATTTCAAATAAACAAAGTATCATTAATTTTCTAAAATTAACAAATTTGATTATTTTGAACCGTAGAAAGTATTAATCCATTAGAATTAACAAATTTGATTACACAATTTATTGTTATATAAATTTATTTATTGACTTTAATATTAAATTATGTATATTTTGGGTTTTTAAAACCAAAAAATGCATAACAACTTAACTCGCACCTTTAATTTTACTTCGTTTCCGTACCAGCAATAGATAAAAATTTGTGTCAACATACAAGACATGTATAATATTAAAGGAAGATAGCTCGCATTTAAACTCGTTGATTTAGTCATTTGATATAAATTGGAACATACCACCAATGTACTGACTACAAATTGCATAGCAATAGTCATTCTAAATTTATTGTTTAATCTGAGTGCATATCTGTAAAATATGTATTACATAAATAACATTTTTCAAAATTTTTCAAGAGAAATAAAGTGAAAGATAAACATTATAACAATATGCAAAAAAATGTTACCAAAATGCTTCGAATCAGAACAAAATATACAAATATATAACAAAAAAAATGTTTTTTATTAATGTGAGATCTTTACTTTTTTAGTAATATGTGTATATTTGCAGAATATAAGATAAAACAACTAACTGCAATATACTGTCGTGGTGACGTACACAGTCGCGAAGAGTACTATCATCATTCGATACTTTGCTCAGTCGGCATTCTAAGATCTCTATTTGGCAGCAAATGTGCACCAACAATCCGCAAATGAGACTGTCACAGGCCACATTAACGAGCGATCCAGCCGTCAGACTAATAAGTTGATGAGCATATGTAAGACAAAATATGATGCTAGACGAATAATAGTCATACGGTAGCCATGCTCTATATGTTAAATTTCCTTTTCTGAACACCGTGAATAAAGATGTCACGGTTATACATGCGCAAGTTGTTTCTACCAAAATCGCATAGTAGAGTGTATTGATACTGCAAACTGTGGAGATAGTTACGCTTATTTATGTAACACAACTTCTAATATTTAACTATTAATTATCAAAATATAAAGATATTTGTAATAATTAGATGTTATTATTTATATAGTACTACGTGTTTATATATAATTTTCATATAAAAAAAAACAAAATAAAAATTTACAATAAGTTTTTCTAAATTAATTATTAACTTATTTTTTAAAGTAATCTTTAGCATTGTGGTAAAACTTACTATATAAGTCTATCGAATTTATATCGAATTCTCATTTCGTCCATCTCCAATGGTCTGTATGGCTTTTCGATGAGTACATTGATTAACATATTAATATTCTTTCGATTCACTAATAAACTGAGCATTTTAGAGCACGAAACAACCGATGCCATCGTGGCGTACAAATTTTCGGTAAAATCTTCGGCATTGTCAACATTCCAGATAATATCCAAAAATTGCGATATCAAAAAAGTATATAATAATATAATCATAAAAACCGTGTATGCATCGTATATTATACGCAAGTAAAATGACGAGCATGATTGTGGCCGCCAACATCCAACAATCGTTAGAATCTTGAAGGTTAATTGCAAGACACGCATCTTTTATTTCACGTTATGTCGGTTTCTTATATCTAAATTTCACTTAAATTTTTGCACAATAATTGCAAATATCATATAGAAAAAATTATTTGCGAGATGTTAAAAAATATTTTGCACAAAATTTTATTTACTTCAATATTTCTAAAACTATGGCATCTTTAAACTATATTAAGAAACAACGAATAAGACATTTTCTGAACGACTGACAATCGTAAAACGTTTGTGCCACGTTCTTTTCTTTCTCAAAGATTCCATAGTCCCTACTATTATGTTATTATCATAATATATCGGACTTGAATCATTGATTCCATAAATACATATTTATTGTTCCGTTAAGTACGATAATAACAGTCTCTAAAAATACAACGTTTATATTATAATGCTCCTTTTAGATAACGTTTTTATATTTCGTTACAAATATCATAAGAAACGGAAAAATATGAATGTCCCAACTATTTTATCATAAATTTTAATGTAAGTAACTCAGTTATATCTGCATTTCTCAAGTAAAATATTTTATTTATTATGACTACTAAGCGTGTTGCTAAGTCGTTGCCATACCGTACGATTCTATTTCCGTATTGATTTCAGGCACAATGATTTCTGACTTCCGTTAGAGGCAAATGTTCAAATTATATTACATTTGTGAAATATGTCATAAAAGACAGAATAGGCAAGAAAGTACAAAATATAAAATAGATATAAAATAGACGTTAATAAATATAAAATAATAAGAAAAATGTGCAACAAGATAACACAGATAATTTTTCTTTATTATTTTTATGTCAGATAATTTGAACGTAATAAATGCTAATTATAAATACTAACAGTATAAATATATACTTTTTCCTTTTTTCTCGCTCTTTTAAGATTTAATTTCATGAGTATATTTTTGCCATCAATCTTTTACAGAATTATACCCGTATTTTTTCAAGTAAGTTGTAAGTGGAATACGACGTCTTGAGTATCTAGAATTAGTGTATAAACACTCCTAATCTTGATTTAAATATATTCTGTAATTAATACATTTGCAACTAATTTCGCTAATAATATTAGATGCATTAGATTATAATATTATTATATTACACAAGATGTTGAATCTGTTTTTGTCATTCCAAATTTATATTTCTTGTGCATAATTCAGTTTATTATTTAAATAAAATAAAATAATTAAAATTTACTTAAATTCAAATTTTTAGTTTATTTTAGTAGTATAATAAAGTAATATATATGAGCAGCATTGTTCTAAAATGAATTTTGTCTAAAATTTCATTTTTAAAGTTAAAGATGACATAGTATTCAGTGTTAAGAGATTCATATTTTAAGCTTTAATGATGTTCTGAAAGCATTTTTACACCATCAATTTATGTGCTGAAAAAAATCTTGACATTTAAAGTATATTATGTTCTTTAATTAGAGACAAACAAAATATATTTGTTTAACATTTTTTTAGCTACTGTTTAGCAATTTTGAACATTTTATATCTTACTGAATGGCAAATTGTTATTTTCTGTAAAGCACGCAGTTTTCTTGTAACTTTCTTTCTTGTCTTTAAAAATTATAAATTTTGGATAAAATGCATTTTAAAATTCTGCTCCTCATATATTATAAATATCTTAAATCAAAAACATATTTAAATATACTTAAAAATAGAATTTGGCGAAATTAGTTTCACTAATATCTATACTAACACCCATAAAGGAATCAAGATTCATAGGAATAATATAAGCACAAGTAATTTGAATAGGCACAATTGTCCGCCTCATTATTATTATTAGAGATTTCTTTTTACTTTCATCCAGTGTTGGCCATTCCATTTCGAAAATGTTATCAATTATTTGATGACTCTACTGAAATATGTAAAATGCATCCATGGATGTAATTTTTGTTCAAGAAATAAAAGATAATTAAGTTACTGATATATACCTCTTAAATATTGAAATACTTTAACAATATTATACCATGAGTATTTTACTATTAAATATAGATTGAATAAATTTGACATATTATTTTAAAGCATTTATACTTACCACATCTACTAAATGTCTATTACCATACCTTTATTTTTATTTCATTTCCGTACCAACAATAGAAGAAGATTTGTGTTAACATGCAAGATATATACAATATCATTTCAATATATTTGGCTTTTGTAGTTGTTTTGCTTATTTGATAAAGGCTAAAGCATATTATCAACGTACTTGTTATAAATTGGATAATAATTATCAGTCTAAATTTTGTATTTACAATACACGCAAGTCTAAAATTTAATTTTGATTATGTAACGACATATTAATAATATATACATATTTTAAAGCAATAAATCAGATAAAAACAGTATTATAATAAGAAGTATAATTTAAAAGCTATTACATAAGAATTTCTAAAATTTATAAAATTATAAGACTCAACCTGATGATATGATAATGTTGATATACACAACCGCGGAGAACATTAGAATAAAATATAACTTTTTTCAAGCGACAAATCAAGATTTCAATTTGACAGCAAATATGAACCAGTAATCCACAAATGAGAGTGTCACAACCAACATTTATAAATGCTGCGGTAGCCAAACTTATCAGTTGATATATATACATCAAATAAAACAGTATCGTTGATGAGTAATCAAATGGTAACCATGCCCTATATGTTAATTTTCTATTTTTTAAATTCATAGATAAAGAAGATAAGATTATACATGACATCGTTACAGCTCCCAGATATACAAAGCGCCGAGTATTAATTCTAAAATAATTATAAAGTGTTTCTCAAATAGTACAATATATATAATAATTTTTCAAAATTTTTTAATATATATATTGTTATTTCTTTTAACTTAAAAAATTTACTTTTAATCATTTTTAGATATGTTTGTTCTATTTTCCAGTCACAATAAGAAATTAGGTGTTAAACGTATTAAAATTATTTAAAAAATAAAAAAAATGGTTTTAAATTCTAATATAAAAATTAACATAAAATATATTTCAATAATTTTTAATAATATCAAATGAAATAATACAATGTTAAAATATTGTTTATTAAAACTTACTCTATGTCTTTATCAAATTTATATAAAATCTCCATTTCAGTTGATTTCGACGGTCTATATGGTTTCTCCATCAGCATATTGATTAACATAATAATGTTTTTGCGATTCGTTAGCAAAATTAACAATTTACAGCAAGAAATGAACATAGCAAGTAATACAAAAAAATTATCCGAAAAATTATCGGCATTATCAACGGTTAATATTAAGTCCATCAATTGCGATAGCATAAAGGTATGTAGTAATAAAATTATTATACTTGTATATACATAATATGCTATACGTTTATGTAACGACAACCAAGAATCGGGTCGCCAACAACCAAATATCGTTAAAAGTTTAAAAGTAAATTTAAGAATACGCATTTTTAAAGAACTTATTTTTTTGTATGCTCTACAAAGTACACAGTACATGTAATTAATTACTGTAAATTGTGTGTTAAATGTATATTATTATTAATAATATTAAATACTTCTCTAAAATATTATGCAGTTTTGTCAAAATTGCTTCTATTGTTATAGAAGTTTTCTTATTTTTAGTATTCCAAAAATGTTACTTGTGTGTTACGTTAATATCTAGAAAAGCTCTTTGATTAACAATCATAAGTAGATTGTACATTAGTCATAAGAGAGACAAATTAAATTATTAATATAAAGAAAAAATACTTAGAGCAATTATAACCACTGAATATAACACATAGTATAACACATGACAAAATCTTTAGGATAACTGACAATGGTCTATAGCTTTGCGGATCGAATTTCTTAACCATAGATATCCATTGTATACGTTTCCACCCTTCGTACTTGGTAACTTCATTATTTATTCTGTAACGTATCCCTCGCGAAATGTATTCCTTTCGTGAAATAATTTTTTCATAACTCAACTGACAACTTGTATACATATACAACAAAATTTACGTATACGAACAAACCTAATTATATCTTTAAATGCAACAATGCTTTTCAGAAAAAATACGAGACAAAATAATCAAATATTAAACAAATAATTATAACCTATTTTCATGAGATATTGGTGCATGCACTTTCTATGACATCTTCACCCTTCTACGATATTCAAATAATTCCAGTTTCTATGAAATCTAAGATATTTCTTCCTATACCTACTATAATACTTTTAGAATAATTGTAGCACTATAATTTCTCTTCCTTTACACAGTGTTCTTTCATTCACAAAATCATAATGTCAAAATTGCATTATTTATCCTACAAATACAATTTTACAGGTAAAAAAGTATTACTAATGAGTAATAATACAATAGTAATATTATTATAAAAAATACAATAGTGTAGAAAGTATTTCTTATGCGTATTTGTATAAAAGATAGTTTATTTAATTTAATAAATTTTTCAATTAACTAATAATTTAATTAAAAAATAATTAAAAATTATGCTGTCCGCAGCAAAGTATGTCATAGAGAAGAGAACAAAAAAGAGTATAATATATACATTATATTAAATAATAAGAAGAATATGGAATAGAATAACTTATATATTTAGGTAATCTATTTTTTATAACAATATATGTAATGGAGAAACGTTAAATACTAATTATGATACTAATTGCGTATATCATTTTTCTTTACTTCCTGCCGCTTCCATGATTTTATCTCGTTCGATATGAATAGTACATTAACTCTAGTAGCTTCTCATACAGTTATTCCCGTATTTGTTGAAGTAAATTGTATGTGGAATACGATGTCTTAAGTAACTAGAATTAATATATAGACACGTATAATTTTAAATTAAATATATTTTTAATAAATTTATAGCTAATTTCCTCAATATTATTAAATATACTAAATTTTAATTATGAACCTTGTGAAACTAATGGATCGATCTATTCAATTATATTCTTTATATTAAATCCGTAAATTTAAATTATTGTTATTAAAATAAGTTTAATATTCATGCTTTTTTATATTAAATTGTTTTGGTTTCTTAGAATTAAGTGAAATAGTGTCTTTTAGTTAATATAAATTAAATTGATCTCACAGATCCAGCATCAGTAACTGTATTATAGATTTTGACGTCAATTCCTTAACTCTATTAAACACATATGCTTCTGAATTTATTTATATTAGGTATACAGAATGCCTGATAATGATCGGATCACCTTTCGTGAGCAAATAGGATGGATAAAATTTAATCGAAAGTCTTGTATTATTTTACAATTTTCACAACACCGTTTGTAGTAATTGTAGGCTGTGTTCCGATATACACTGTCAATACTGAAATCTATAGTATACGTTACGTGCACTATAGATTTTCAATACAGTGTATATCGGAACATAGCCGTAATAAACAATATATGCGTGCCGAGCCATCCTACAATTATCCTACCTCATCACGCGCTTGTATTTGACACTTAAGTCATGCTGTTCAATAGTTTTAAAAATTAATATATCGTTAACTATTACAAAAATTGCATAATGGTATAAGAATTTTTTCATTCAGTTTTGTCCGCTCTATCTTATGAGAGGTGATTCGGATATTACTGAACATCCTGTATATTATTTGATTATTTTAAATAATAATTTATTTAATATGCATCGTGTGATGATGTGTGTGAAATGATTTTAATATATAATCAGTTAAATTTAATATTAGTCAGTTAAATTTAAATTTAAAAAATTTGTTAATTGATTATTGTAATAACGTAAGAATCAATTATAAACCCTCACTTAACTGCAAAATAAAGAAAATAAACTTTATTATCAAAACTAGTTTTAATAATACATTCATACTAACACTCATAAAGGAGTTAAGATCCATAGGAACAATATAAGCACAGGTAATCTGAACAGGTACGATTGCTCGGCTCATTATTATCATTAGAGATTTCTTCCTATTTTCATCCAATGCTAGCCATTCAATTTCAAAAATATTATCGATCATTTGATGACTCTACTGAAATATGTAAAATGTATTTCCATAGCATTTAATAAAAGATATTTATTAATGTTTCTTAGACATTAAGATACTCTAATAATATATAATATCATAATGAATAGATTTGCCGAATTATCTCTTAAGAAAAAGTGTTTCAATATTGATTAACTGTTCAGTAACTGATATTTTATCAGTTATTGAACAGTTAATTAGTATATTGAAACACTTTTTCTTAAGAGATTTGACAATATTCATATCAATTATATATGCACCTACAAAAAGTGTCTATTATCACACCTTTATTTTTAATTCGTTACCATACCAGCAATAGAAGAATATTTCTGTTAACATGCAAGATATATATAATGTCATCTCAATATATTTGGCTTTTGTTGTTGCTGTACTTAATTGATAAAGACTGAAGCAAACCACCAACGTACTAGTTATAAATTGAATAGCAATAGTTAATCTAAATTTTGCATTTACAATAAACGCAAGTCTAAAATTTAACGATTTTTTTCAATTAATAAAATATTATAATAAAAACCGCGTGATAAATTAAATCATAATTAAAAAAAATATTTCGCAAAATATGATAAGATTTACCTGAAAATATGATAATGTTGATGTACACAATCGCGAAGTACATTTGAATAAAATACAATATTTTTCAAACGATAAGTCAATATCTCAATTTGACAGCAAATGTGAACCAATAATCCACAGATGAGAGTATCGCAACCAATATTTAAAAATCCTCCAGCAATTAAACATATCAATTGATGAGCATACATCAAATAAAACAATAATGTTGACGAATAATCAAATGGCAACCATGCTCTATACGTTAATTTTCTAATTCTGAAGTTCACTGACAAAGATGTCAATACGACGCATAAACATGTTACTGTTCCCAGACATATGAAACGTCGAGTGTTAATTCTGAAACAATAATAAAATAACTCTTAAATATAATATTTTTTAGCTTTATGTTTTTTTCTGTCATATTTAGTTAATTAATTAATAAATAAATTATATTTTTTATGACATATATACATTTTTGTATACAATAAAGTATATAACCCTTTGGCTACTGTTGTGCTGAAAGATACACTATACCTGCTGTATCTACTATACTATACAGCTTAGCCGCAAAATTCAATTAAAACCGCGAACGTGTTTTCAATGAATGAAATCGAAATAATTGAGAATATTTTTGCTTGATAATATATAAAATATACAGAGAAGTTTAGAAAAAAGCCATTATAGTAGCATTTCATTCCTAAAACTGTTTGAGAAGCCATTATATGTGATATATATAGTAGTCAGAGGGTAAAACATATTAAATCTGTTTAAATAATAAAAAAACATTATAAATTATATTTAAAAAATCTAAAAGTAAAGATAACATTTAATACATTTCAATAATTTATTTTTTTGTTGTTTGTTAATGCTTACTGTATGCTTTTATCGAATTTATGTAGAATCTCAATTTCAGTCAATCTCGACGGTCTACAAGGTTCTTTCATTAGAATGCCTATCAACATAATAATGTTTTTACGATTCATCAGTAAAATGAACAATTTACAACAAGAAATGAACATGGCAATTAATATAAAGAAATTTTCAGAAAAATCATCGGCGTTGTTTACAGTTAGAATTACGTCCATCAGTTGCGATAGCACAAAGGTATTTAGTATTATAATTATTATACTGGTATACATGTAGTATGCTACGCGTTTATGTAGCGACGACCAAGAATCCGGTCGCCAGCATCCAAATATCGTCAAAAGTTTGAAATTAAGTTTAAGAATGCGCATTTTAAAAAATATTCTTCTTTGATATCATCTGTGAAGTACACAATTAATTACTAGATATTTTTTGTAACGTACAATATTATTAATTATATTAAATATATTTATAAAATAATTGACAGTTTTATCAATTAAAAATTTCTCATATTTTTATTCTTGAGATTTAATAAATATTTTCTTATTTTTTTATATTTACAAATGTTTATTTTTTACATTTATAGATAACTAAAACAATTCTTTGATTTAATCTAATAGTAATAAATATGAATTGTATATTGTAAGATTTTTAAAAGATTAAAATTAGAAAAATTAAGTTATAACAAAAATACTTTATAAATATTTTATATATAGATATATTTATGTGTACTTTATATATTATAATTTATATTTTTATACTTTAAATAATTACGATCAGTAAGTATAGCACAGAACAAAATCTTCAGTATAACTGACCAAGTCAGCCAGTCTATAGCTTTGTAGATCAAATATTTTAGATATGGAAGTCTAATATATTCACGTTTCACTCCATAACATTATCTCACTCTTTATTATTTATTTTGCAATGTATCTCTCGCAATATAGCTCTCATGAAATGACTTTTTCATAGCTTGACATGCATTATTCAAAGTACACATATTATGTATTGATAACAATGCATGATTATATCTACAGAAGCAACAATATTTTTTAGAGACGAAATAGAGAAAATACAAGACAGAGAATTCTAAATTATTAAACAAATAATTATAACTTATTTATCTTTTGTAATATTGTAGACATGTTATATTTTTAAGACGTTTAAATTTTAGATATTTGAATTTCCTATGAGATTTAAATTTTTCTATATCACTACTGACAACAGACTTTTGTTACTAGATTAATCATTTCATCACAATTTTTTATGCCAAGCAATGTCCTCGATGAAAACTATCATTCTATGTCCATCTTATACTCACAAGCATATAAGCACACATTTATATACAATCATTTGATACATTCATTATCGGTAATATACTTACAGTACGCATACGGCATACATGTACGTAAGTAGACTTTTCAGCATCACTTTTGTCTTTTTATCATAAACAAAGTAATAGAATTTAGTTATAGAATTCTGTACTACTTACATTATTAATATTTCTAGAATACTCGTAAGATTTTAATTATTTTTTATATGTTAAAATTGGATTATTAATTTTATAAATATATCTTTACTAATTAAAAAATATTGCTAATAATATAGTATTATAATAATATATAATAAATGCAGTAATTAACAAATATAGTAAAAAAAAACTTAGTATAACATATATAACTAACATATATTTGTTTAAATTGCAATTTTTAAATTAGTTTAATAAATACAACAATTAAACGATAATTTAACAAACGATTCTATTTTACATGCTATGTTCTTTCATTATATCGAACTTCAATAATTAACATATCTCACAAATGTATTTTTTTATCGTATTAAAATATTTCAACCTAATAAATCTAAAAAAATATAAGTAATTAAATTATATTGTTTCTTTTTTATCTAAAAAATTAGTTTTATTGATCGTTATTTTATTTATCAGTTAATAATAATATTTAGTAGTTACCTATATAATTCGTTCTTCGCATTAATTTCAGACACAGTATTGTCTAACTTCTGTTATATAATGTTTTTGTTATATTGCACTTGTGATGTAAATTATAATACAAAAAACAAGATATTTAAGAAAAGACAAAACAGATATTAATAAATGTAAATAATAAGTAAGGAGTAAAATAAATTATATGCATTAAGATAATCTATATTTATTTTCTATAATATATAATGCAAACGTCAATTATGAAAACTAATTAATATACCTTTTTCTTTTCTCCATATTATAATTCTTCCATTTGAACTTGTAGTATGAGTAGCACATTAATTTTATCGACCACTTATTCAATTATTTCTCTATTTGTTGAAGTAAGTTATAAGTGGAATATGACATCTTAAGTATCTAGAATTAATATATAAACAATTACAATCTTAAATTATTATAATATGTTTAGTAATTAATAAATTTCTATTGACTTTGCCAGTAGTAATATTAGATAAATGAGATCGTAACGTCAAATTCACATAATGTTAAATTTATTAAATTATTTCAAAATTATTTAATATATAAGTACATTAGACTACATAACACTTTAATATCTTTAAGTAACATAAAATTTGTTTAAATTTTATTAAATATTTCAGTAATATAATGTATATGTATATTATAATGCTTCGCTTAAATTCAAACAAATTTAATTATACTGTTAAAAAATTTGTTGGCAAAATTTACTTTAATGATATCTATACTAACACTCATAAAAGATTCGAGATTCATAGGAATAACATAAACGCAATTAATCTGAATAGGCACAAGTGCTCGCATCATCATCATTATTAGATATTTTTTTATATTATCATCCAATCTCAACCATTCCATTTCAAAAATATCATCGATAATCTGATAACTCTACGGAAATATACAAAATAATGTAAATAGCATTTATATAAAAAATGGAAGATGCTTATATTAATAAACGAATACGTCTTAAATTATTCATATGTTTAATAATACATATAATAAAAAAAATAGACTAATCGGATTTAGATAGATTAAATTTAAATAATAAATTTAGATATTATTGAAAATTATAATTAGTTTATTGTATCTTTTTTTATTAAATAAAAGCTTAGATATATACATTTTGCCTTTGCGTTTCATATTATATTGCATTTATAGGCAGTAAATTACCTTTATTTTTACTTCGTTGCCGTACCAACAATAGAAAAAGATTTGCGTCAATAGACAAAATATAACTAATATCAACTGAATATAATTAGTTTTTACTGTTGTTTTACTGATTTGATAAAGGTTGAAGCATATCATCATTGTACTTAATATAAATTGAATAGCAATAGTCATGCCGAATTTTTCATTTACAATTAAAGCAAATCTAAAATTTTACAAATTTGTACACATATTTTAAAACATATTTAAATATATATTTTATACACATTTTAATAAAATATATTTACAAAATAAACATTCCAACAATGACAAAATTACACTTAATGTACCTGTTAATTGTAATTTTCTATTCAATAATATAAATGTAATATAATTCATGTGTTATATTAAAGTTACATTGTTGAATAAGAAATTATAATTGTTAATAGGTGCGTTACATGTAACTTTGTAAGTTTATTAAGATATTATAATATATACTAATTATTTAAATAATGTATACGTATATGTATCTGTATAACAAAAAATTGCAAAATTTAAAATCACAAGATTTAACCTGAAGATATGGTAATGTTGATGTAAGCAAACACGAAGAAAATCTGAACAAAATATAATATTTCTCAGGCGATAAGTCAAAATCTCAATTTGACAGCAAATATGGACTAATAATCCACAGATGAGAGTATCGCAACCAATATTTACGAACATTGCAATAGTAAGGCTTATCACTTGATGAGCAGATGTTAAATAAAAAAGTAATATCGACGAGTAATAATCAAATGGCAACCATGCTTTGTACATTAATTTTCTGTTTTTGAAGTTTATATATAAAGAAGATAATGTGATCCACACCATTGTTACTATTCCCAAATATATAAAGCGTAAAGTATTTATTCTAAAAAAAATTATAAAATTTGTTTTTCAAATATACAAATATATGTATATATAATATATATATTTATATTGTATATTAATAATATTTTAAGATTTTATTTCATATTTATATCTCTTTTTTCATTAACTCACTCACAAAATAGTTTATTTTAAAAAATTCTTTAATATATTCTGAAATTCTTTAATCCTTCTATTTAATTCTTCTATTTATAATAAAAAATTTTATTAAGCATATTAAAACAATTTGAATAATAAATAAGATTGTTATATAAAATATAAATATTACAAACATTATATTATATATAATACAAAAAAATTTTAATAGTTCTAATAATATTATTTTAAATAACACAATATTATGATATTGTTTGCTAATACTTACTGTATGCTTTTATCGAAATTATTCAAAATCTCCATTTCTGTCGAGCTCGATGGTCTATGTAGTTTCTGTCTCAATATATTGATTAACATAATAATGTTTTTACGATTCATCAACAAAATGAACACTTTACAAGAAGAAATAAAGGTCGCGATTGGTGGAAAAAAATTATCAAGAAAATCTTCCCCATTGTTTATGGTCCAGATTACATCCATCAATACCGATAGCATAAAAGTATTTACTATTAGAATTACTATACTTGTATATATGTGATATATGATGCGTTTACATAGAGACGACCAGGAATCGGGTCGCCAGCACCCAAATATCGTTAAAAGAATAAAAGTATATCTAAGGATGTACATTTTAAAAGATTATTTTCTTTGATATCACGTGTGACGCTCACATCTGTCAAGCACACAACACTCGTAATTAATTACTACAAACTTTATATAACTTATAATATCACTAATTGTAATAATTATGTACGAAGTGTAACTTGAAATTTTGTCAATTCAAAATTGCTTATAGTTTTCATTTTGATTTTTTTATTATCTCATGAACTTAATTAATATTTTACTTTTTATTACTTATAAATGTTATTTGTATTGCATATTTATCATAAATTTTCTAATTATTTAACAATTAAAAACAAATGTTTTATACCTAAGTCTTGCGCAAAAAATACATTAAATTATTATAAAGAAAAAACACTTTAAATGATAAAAAATGGTAAGTATAATGATAAAATGCAACAAAGTTCTTAAAATGATTGATAAATATCTGCCTCTACAGTCTGTAGCTTTGCTCATTTCTTAGATGTAGAATAATGTCGTAGTTATTCCATTATTCATTTTCCAGTGAATTTCTCATAATATATTCTTCGTGAAATAATTTTTTACAACATAGCAACACATATACATACAGATGGTAACAAAATTGACATGCATAATATATAACATAATTTTGGCTTTAAACGTAACAAAGAGGTGAAGTAGAAGAAATACGGAGTAGAAAAATAAAATATTGAACAGATAATTATAATCTATCTTTATAAGATATCAACACTGGCACATTATACTTCTATAACATTTATGCTTTAGACGTTTAACTTTTCTTTAAAATTCAGATTTCTCTGTAGCTATATTGATGTTATTGATATTTCTAAGATATTTGTAGTGCTGTTCAATCTCTTTTTCTTTTATATTTTTCTTTTAGTTACAGTAACATAATATCGAATTATTCATTGTACAAATATATTTTATAGGTAAGAAAAAGTTGTTAAGAGAACAAATATTATAGTATATAATATATTGTAATAGTAGTAATAGATAAATAAATTATAGAATGAAAAGTATTTTTACATTTATTTAAATAGCAAATTATATAATTTTTTAAGTTAGTTTAATAAATATATCAATATTAAACAATATAATTTAATTAAGAATAATTCTGAATTATTTACTTTAATTTTGTTATAGTTGTAATGTAAATTAAACATATGATATACGCAAAAACAATTTTATAATATTAAATTGTATAATAATATCCCCCCTCTCTTTCTCTCTCTCATACTCTCTACACTCGCAGAAACATGGTTATAATGAGAATAAATAATTTCTTTTTATTCTTCTAACTTACAAAAACTACATTTATACAAAAATCAACTGATTATAATGTTCTGTACAATTAGTTCTGTTTGAGTTATCGCTTACAATTATTTAAATGCAAATAAAAGTATGAGACTAAATTATTGGAATCACTATTTATATTGTGTCATTCTCTGTTATATTTGTTGCAAAATATTGTAAGCTGAATACGATGTTTTAAGCAACTGCAAAAAATAAATATTTCATATAATAAATAAATATTAGAAAATTTAGTTAGAAGTTATTTAACGAAAACATAACGAACTAAAAAGGTTTTTTAAAAAGATTTATTTTATTTTATTCAAATAAATTTGTACATATTATTACTAGATTTAAATCCTTTCAAACTTAATTGATTTTGCAATAATAGCAAGCGGTTTTATACTAACACCCACGAAAGAATCAAGATTCATCGAAATAATATAGGCGCTGGTAAATTCAATAGGCACTGTACTACGTCTCATAATTAATAATAAAGTTTTTTTTTTATTTTGATCTAATATACACCATTCCATATCAAAAATATTACTGACGAGTTGTCGACTCTATATTAATTACAAAATAACATTAAAATATATATAAATTAATTAAATCAATTATGTATATAAAGCAATTAATTTAATTATTAAAAAATTGATAATTTATTCATCATTTAAATTATAATTTATTATTTCAAACATCGCATACCTTTAATTTTACCTCATTTCCATACCAGCAATAAAAAAAGATTTGCGTCAGCATACTGCACATGTATAATACCAGCTGAACATATTTTGCATTTGTTGTAGTTGACCTAGTTAATTGATATAGGTTGAAACACACTACCAATGTACTAACCATAAACTGAATAGCAATAGTAAACCTGAATTTTTCATTAACCGTGATAGCAAAGCTGTAATTAAATGTAATTAACTATTTCATATTTGCGAGTAGAAATGATAGCTATACATTGATGTCTTTATCAATATACACAATATTAATATTTCTGTCATATTAACTATATCATATATATAATATATAAATAACTGTATTATATAAAAGTATTTTATATATAAATACAAACTCGAAAATACGACTGTGTTGTAGAATGCACTCAGGAAGAATACCAGGCTTATATGCTATTCTTCTCAAACGAGATTCCAATATTTCGATTTGGCAGCAAATGTGTACTAATAGTCCACAAATCAGGCCATCGCAAGCAACATGCAGGACGGATCCGATTATTAAACTTATCAATTGATGAGCATATGTGATGTAAAATAAGATTGGCGATGAATAATCATATGGTAACCAGGCTCTGAATGTCAATGTCCGTCTTCTAAAGTCCGTGAGTAACGATGTTAACGTAATGCATACGCAAGTCGTTTCAACCAAAATTGCATAATGTATCGTGTTTGCTCTGCAAAATAACTGTAGACATTGTCGCGTTTCATTTGTAATTCAGTGTCTTATTTAATATCAATTTTCCTATTTTTTCCTAATATATAATTTTAATAATTATAACATTATATATACTTTACGTTAGTATGTAAAGGCATAGAAAATAGCCTTAACCAGAAATATTTAAATCTCGAACTTTTATTTGAAAATTAAATTACATATTTGATATAATTAAGCAATTAATTTTAATAATAAAAGTAAAGTGTCTTATTTTAAGTAGTAACAGTTGATTATATCTTGAAAACAAAGCATTTTCTAAAAAAATATTTCAGATAAGTATTATATAATTTAAAGGGAAATAAATAATGGTATCTTTTTAATATCGATTTTTCTAGTTTATATAAAAATCAATGTCATTTTTTAATCAAATTGTTTGACTTTTTTGAAGTTATTCTGCAACAGTATCAAAATATAGTTATCAAAAAATTAATAGTTTACGACGTACTTTATACCCTCTTTAAACTATACAATTTCATTTAAATTTCGTTTTTCCCGAAAATACTTTTTTTTTTTAGATATAATGAATTTAAATAAAAACTCTTTATAATTTTTTACATTTTCAGGAAACTTACTGTACGCCCTTATCAAATTTGTTGTGAATTTCCATTTCTTCCGGTTCCAATGGTCTACATGGTCTTTCCGTTAGAATGTTTGTTAACAAAGCAATATTTTTGCGATTTATCAACATACTAAGCATTTTACAACAAGATACAATCATTGCAAGTAACATATAGAAATTATCAGTGAAATCGTCCGCATTATCCACAGTAAGAATAATATCTAGTAATTGCGATAAAGTAAACGTGTTTATTAGCACAAGCACGAAAAATGTGTGCGTATGGTAGATTACACGTTTACATGACGATGTCCAAGAATCCGGTCGCCAGCAACCACAAATAGTTAGAAATTTAAAAGTCGAATCTAATACTCGCATTTTAGTATTATGTTTCTCAGTATAATAGTTTATATACATCGTAAAAATTAAATGATAACAAGAGTTCATACACTCTTTATATATTTTTCACATTCTTCTTTAATCATATAAAATTTTAGATATGTATTAACTAAAAAAATTAAGCAATTAATTTTCTTAGATATCTTTATAAAAACAAATACAATAATTTGTCGAATAAAACTCTAAGTTGCAACAAAATTGTTTGCACGAATATTAATCTAACGTGCGACAAACTCTTTAGAAGAACAATTATAGAATGTCTATAGATTTGCGAATTTCTAGTAAAGATCCTCGCTTAACTCGTCCCTCCTTATACGATAGTTTTTAATATTTAATTTGTAACCACGGCCCTCTCTCATGTGCAACGCAAATGCTAAACACAGACTTTATTTGATGGTAGTATACTGTATTAATACTTTCAAAATAAATTATATGTTGTAACTGCTGTGGAAGGAAAAAAATGACAACCTTCAAATGTCGCATAAGCGATCTGTGTATCTGTACGCCGCATAAAGTACTGACATTGGTAACTCCCACTTTCTACTAGGAAATATTTGATATTCTAGGAAATATTACTTCTACTTGGAAATAATAAAAATATCGATTTATTATTCGAATAATTCCAAAGGCAACAGATTTTCTCTCCCTGATTTTAATCCCTTTTGCTACAATTTTTAAGTTAATGTAAGTAAAATCCACATGTCAAAATGAGTTGTAATTGAAATTGTAGTACACAAATATTTTAGTTTTTTTTTCTGTTTATGATATCAATATAATACGAGAAATAATTATCAGTATTATATGATAATAAAATTTTATAGATGTAAATACATGATATTCATATTCACATATTTGTAACATAGATTCACATTGCGTTGATGTCACCGATATTTTTGCTACATATATCCAACATTATGAACCTTGTGTTTGCTTAAGTATATTATAAGCCGAATATGATGTCTTGAGCAACTACAACAGAAATTATTACTAACGATATTTTAGATAAGTTATTACATTTGAATATGTGTGAATTTTATTTAATTGGTTCTTATCTTACATTTATAATTAATATATGATTAATTATAATAAATTTTTTGTTAAATATACTCTCTAAATATTTTAATTATTATTAATATAAGCAAATATTTATTTTAATTTGACATTGTTTTTTATTAAAAAAAAGAAAGCACTTTTAATATTAAAACGTTATTTAATTTAACAATCTCTAATTTAATTATATATAATGGCACATTACAATACTAACACCCACAAACGAATCCAGATTCATAGAAATAACACAGGCACTAGTAAATTCAATTGGTACTACAGCACGTCTCATGGCCATTAGTAAAGTTTTCTGAGCAGTTCCATTAAATTTGAACCATTCCATCTCGAAAATATTATTTATCAATTGTCGACTCTATATTTTAACAATCAAGAGAAAGAGAAAAGACACATATATTTATTTTATCTATATATTATAAATATTGAAATAAAAAAATACTTATTTTAAAAATTCACATACTCTCAATTTCACTTCGTTTCCGTACCAACAATAAAAAAAGATTTGTGACAGCATAGAGCACGTATACATTATTAACTGCATATATTTTGTTCTTAACGCTGTTGACTTGGTAAATTGGTACAGATTAAAACACATCACCAATGTACTTACAACAAACTGGACAAATATAGTTATCCTGAATTTTTCGTTTACTATACGAGCAAACCTAAAATTAATAAAAAGTAATATTGCAACTTTGAAATTAATAAAATATATACAGGGTTTTTTCCAGAAATCAAGGTACGAGTATAATCGAGAAGGGAATGATTTTACAAAAAAATAAATTGGAAACGTAGTAAAAAGTCTGTGCTATACATCGTACACCTTAATAACAAAAATACATCTATTTTCAGCATAATTGAAAACAAACTTGAATATGTTGTTATGTTGAAGAACACACTCGCGAAGAATATTAGGATCACGTGCGCTTTTCCTCAGACGATGTTCCAATATCTCTATCTGACAGCAAATGTGCACTAGGAATCCGCATATAAGACTATCGCAAGCTACATGATGTACAGATCCCATTGTAAAACTTATCAATTGATGAGCGTATACAAATGGAAAAAGTTGCGACGAGGAATAATCGAATGGCAGCCACGCTCGGAACGTTAAATTTCCTTTCTTGAATTCAGTTAATAATGATGTCACGGCAACAGACAGACACGTTGTCTCGACCAGGATAGTATAGTAAAGCGTATTTGACCTGTAAAACGACTATAGACGTTTTCGCGTTTCATTTTTTATTCAATATTTTTAGTTACATTATTTTCTTTAAGTTAAAGATTTACATTACGTATGATTTATTTGTTCATTTAAATAAAAACAATCTTAATTGTTGTATAACAGCATTCAACTAATTTATTTTAATTATATCTTAATTATATATTAAAAGAGCATTAATAGGTGATGCTAGCTCGCGATGCTTACTGTATGAGTTTTTCAAATTTCTGTTGAATCTTCATCTCGTCGGGTTCAACCGGTCGAAACGGTTTTCTCATAAGAGTTTTGATTAACATCTCAATATTGCAGCGATTCATCAACAGAGCGAGCATCTTACAGCAAGAAACGATCATAGCGAGTAGCACGTAGAAGTTATCGGTGAAATCATTGGAATTATCCACGATTATAATAAGATCCATCAATTGCGATAGCATAAATGTGTGTATTAATAACATTACGAAAATAGTATACACATGATAAACTAACCGTTTGTATGGAGTCGACCAAGAATCCAGTCGTCCACAACCGCAAATCGTCAATATTTTGAACGTAAAGGCCAGTATAAACATCTTTAATATCTTCTGTTATCTTCTTTAATGTTATTTATTAATCTTTCCTTCATGAAAATAATTACAATAAATTATTTACTTTATATTTTTGTACACACACACATATATATATTATAAAATACATATCTCTCAATGTCACACTGTTAAAATTTTGAAAAATTTAGATATTGAATAATTCTTTAATTCAATTAATCAGAAATTTCAAGCATTTCATAACATGACATTATCAATCAATTGATTACAAATCTATACATACGTATAATAATATGCGTAAATTGATAATTAAATTACATCATGAAGGACAATTTTCTTATACTATTTGATAATAAATAATATTATAAGAAAATTCATATTACGAGAAAAATTATCTTACAATATAATGTGACACGCAATAAAATCTTACAGTAAACTGACGGTCATTAAATGTTGTCTATAGCTTCACAATCTTCGTGCAATAATACAGCTTACCTAACTATTCCTTTTGACAACTTTTATTATTCAGATTGCAATTGTGTTCTTCACATAATACTATTTTCATATACTCGGCTAAATACAGACTTGATAATATTAACATATTATGACATAATAATACTTCACGTGAATTATGTTTTATGATATTGCATGTTAGAAAACAACAGAGGAATAAAAAATAATAACCCTCGATGTCGAGTCCAGCTCTCCGTACTTACTCTTCATAAAATATTAACGTCAATAACTCTCGTATACTTCAACCAAAAACTATTTAATTCATGAAGGTGTAAATTTGCCATATCGTGATGTGAATGATAAATTTTTCTTCCTTGTATTGATTTCCGCTGCTTTCTAATTTTTGATAGTTTATGTATAGTCTGTGAAGTGTGTGTATATATATATAGTAAAATATTACTCAAATCCATAAGAATATATTTCGATTAGTGCACAAGTAAAAACAATATCATATAATCAGCAATAGTAAACATTCTAAGATTCCATAATTAACGTAAATTCTAATTGTAAGTTTCTCTCCTTAAATATCTCTCTACTCAAATGCCATAATAGATAACATTATAAAAATTATGTTATCATTGTCGAATAAAGTCAGATATAACTGTTTAATGTTTCTCCGCATACATATTAGTAACGCAAATCCATATTATTATAATCTTTAATAATGATTTGTATTAAAAGATAACGAAATAAAGTAAAATTCTTCTTCTACTTTGTTTTTGTCGCTTTTACATTTGTTTCAGTACATTGTAAGCTGAATATGATGTCTTGAGTAACTGCAATTAAGATTATTAATTATGATATTTAAAAAAAATTAAATACATATACAGCCAACAATATTAATTATATTAAAATTATTCTCTTAATTTAGAAAAATTCTCTTAATTTATTATTTTTAAATTTGTACTTTATACATAATTATTTTTTACATAAATAAACAGGAAAAATATATTTAGTACATTGAAATTGTGTGCTTTTAATAAGAATAATAATTGTTTAAAAAATTTTAATAGAGATAGATCTAACATTAAATATTTTACTTATAATTAAGCTATTAGTTACAGGTAAAAATAAATTTTAATACCAACACCCACAAATGAATCAAGATTCATCGAGATAACATAAGCACTGGTAAGCTCGATTGGTCTTGAACTTCGTCTCATAATCATTAATAAAGATTGTTTAGATTGTTTGTTTAATTCAAACCACTCCATTTCAAATATGCTATCAACCAATTGACGACTCTATACTTAACAATTAAAGCCCATCATTCATTTTGTTTACGCAAAATATAGTACTATTATAAATATTCAAGTAATAGATACATGTTTCACACATATATACCTTTAACATAACTTCATTACCATACCAGCAATAAAAAAAGATTTGTGATAGCATGCAGCCCATATACATCATTAATTGCATGTATTGTGCTCTTGACGCTGTTGATTTGGTAAATTGATAAAGAATGACACATACTACTAATGTACTCACAACAAATTGTATAACAATAGTCAATCTAAATTTTTCATTCATCAGACGAGCAAATCTAAAATTCAAATTAAATACTATAACCTTCTTTAATTAATTACAATAAATATACAATAATATAAAATTTTTTTAAAGACTAATAAGAATTATTATAAAATAATACAAATAGTGTGTGTTGGAAGAAAAATAAAGATACACTAAATAAATTAATAGTTAAAGTCTAAATACATACAAAATATGTATATTTAATATTATCAAAAGTATAAAAACACTTCATTCCTTCTTTTTAAGTAATATAAATAGCAATACAATGTAATATATCAGGATAGATTTAAAATATTTATATATTAGTTGCATAAAACCAACTTGAATACATGATTATGCTGCAGGACGGATTTGCGAAGAATGTCTTGATCATGTGCGACTTTTTGCAAACGGCATTCAATTATTTCTATCTGACAGCAAACGTGCACCAATAATCCACATATTAGACCGTCGCAAGCCACATGGAGAATAGATCCAGCCGTCAAACTTATCAATTGATGCGCGTATACAATATGAAACAGTGACGACGAGGAATAGTCGAACGGCAACCATGCTCTGAATGTCAATCTTCCTTTTCTGAATTCTGTTAGCAATGATGTTACAGCTATGCAGAGACATGTTGTTTCAACCCAAACTGCATAGAAAAGCGTATTTGTCCTGCAAGATGTCTACTTATACAGATTTTTCCGTTTTATTTAGGATTTTTACTTAAATTTTAACTATGCAACTTGTAATATTTCTTCCTAATCATATATTAATAACATCAAAACGTTAGCATAATATACATCATCAGTTTTAATAAATAATTTATATTAATTAATGTATGTATAGAGATGTATTAGAAAAAATTATTAATTTAATCATTTACCAAAAATTATTGTAATCATTAGAATCCCAATTATGATATCATCAGTACAAATATAAATTATTTACATATATTTAAATATTTAAATATTCTAAAAATTTAAATGCTACAAATTAATTGAAAATTAATTAAATTTTTTTATTTGATTTATAACATTTTTAAGAATTAACTAAATTTTAACTGTAACTCAATCAGAGAAATCCGTGAAATAAATTTTTAACCAGAAATACATAAGTGTACATACATAGCTCAATTCGAATACTCATATGTATAATTCTCATAAAATATATTGTATAATAGAAAAAAAATTTGTTTAATTTAAACGCTAAATATTAAGAAATATAAGAGTACCAAATATACATATTTTTTCTAATAAAAAAATTATAAGCAATGGAAAATAAAAAAAGATTGGAAAAAAGTTGAGTATAACATATCGAAAAATCGTTAAGGATTAAACGTAATATGCATACTTTTAATTATAGTTTACTAAAAAAAAAAGATTTTTATACGTCCAAGAAAATTGTTGTATAATAGTACTCACTGTACATGTTTATCGAACTTCTGCTGAATTTTGATTTCGTCGGACTGAATCGGTTTACAAGGTTTCCTTACAAGAATGTCGATTAGTATCGCAATGTTACTGCGATTCACCAACAGAGTGAACATCTTACAACAAGAAACAATCATTGCGAGTAGCATGTAAAAATTGTCAGTAAAATCGTCGGGATTGTCCACGATTAAAATTAAATCCATCAATTGCGATAGCATAAATGTATGTATAAGTAGCAATACGACAATAGTGTAGAAATGATAAACTAACCGTTTACATGGTGTCGTGCAAGAATTTGGTATCCAGCATCCGCAAATCATTAATATTCTAAACGTAAAATTTAATACTTGCATCTTTAATTTCTAATTTATTTCTGTTGCAAATATCATTGTCTGTTCTCCAAATAAAGCGTATGCTCGTAAATCATTTTTTAAAGTTTGTATAATATTCTCTTTTTAATTTCCTTATTTTAAATATTGAAACGTAAAATCCCAAATATATATCTTGCAATATATATATAATAATTACTTAAAAATGTGCTCGATATTCGTATACAACAATAAATTAATATTGCTAGATTTCAATTCAACAATTTTCACTATTGACAGATGATATTATAATAAAAATATTTTCTTAGAACATATGATACATAGTGAGATCTTGAGAAAAACTGATGACCATAGCCTTACGTCTATAGCCTTACGGTCTTCCTAATAACAACGTGCTTTGCCTAACTCCCCCTTTCATATGTGTTGTACGACAATTTTCATTATTCAGATTACTGCTATGCCTTTCAGATAATAATATTTTCATGCATCCCACCCATTCTGCCCTGTGTAGTTTTTTTTCTGGTGATAGGATATAAGATCACTCAATATTATATCTTGACATAATAGCATTTAATGAAATAAAGTATTAGAAAGCAGAGCTACAAAACAAAAAAAAATCGAGAAATAATTTATTAAATCGTAACTGGTAATCAATTTTACATCTTTATATTGATTTTTATGACGACAATCTATTTGAACATTCTATAACTTACAAACATTGTAAGAAGCCGCACTCTGCATATATATACATTTCAAAAGTTACTTCAAAGGTTTAAAAATTTTAATTTTTTAGAAAACAAAAAATTATTTGTAACAAAAATTTATTGATTAATCAATCATATCGATATAGAGAGAGAGAAAGAATATATTTTAATCAAATGTCATTTTCGTAATATCACAACTCTTAAAAAACTACCTTTAAGATATAACTCTATTTGAATTGATTCTTTATACAGTTATATTAGTTTTTGATGATCAACAAAATAGTGTTATACTTGAACTCATTTATGATAACAATCTAAAAATCATTTCTTGAGCTATGTCATTTCTTAAATAAAGGAGCCGCAAAATACTAATTAGATAATACAAATACGAATGCAAAACGTAAGTAAAAAAATGTTGCAGAATATTTAATAAAAAATACACAGATCACTTGTACACCCTTTTAAAATGAAGGAAAATGATTATGGATCTGAAACATTCTGTATATCTAATACAAACAATGTGCTATGGAAATTGTGTGTTTTTTTCTCTGATAACATTAATATATCAAGATTAACTATATGAAAATTAATTATATATAATAATCAATTATATTTAATGAAATATTTATTTATTTTAATTCCTATTTTATTTTCATGAAAAATCTGTGTGATGTATATGTAACAACAAATATATATAACAATTTTCCTAGTTAGCTTTATCATTTTGTGTTTGCTGAAGTATGTTGTAGGTCGAATACGATGTCTTAAGCAACTGCAATGTACAAAATCATCTTTTGATTTCAATAAGTTCAAAATTTATTTAATAGTTTAATATTTATACTTTAAAAGTAAGTGGACATTTTTTAAATATCATAAAATAATTATCGTAATATAAAAATTAATTATTTATACTAACACCCACAAACGAATCCAGATTCATAGATATAATATAAGCGCTATTGAATTCGATTGGCATTCTACTACGTAATGCAATTGTTAATAAATCCTTTTTTGTCTCTTGCCCTAATGTAAGCCATTCTATTTCAAATAGATCATTAACTAATTGTAGACTCTATTTATGAAAATAATTATTTATTAAGGTCTTATTTATAACAAAAAAAGATTTAATTAATACGCAAATTGCATATGAATTTCTGTGCATTTTAAAAAGCATTTTGTACTTTACTATAAATAAAATGTGTATATTATATATATATATTTGTCAATATATATTGTATCTAGATAATATAAAAAATAAAAAATTAATGCATAAAAACTAAAAATTAGAAACATTAAGGAGATATCCATTTCCAAAAAAATTGTATATTACCTTCAATTTTACTTCATTTGCATACCAGCAATACAAAAAGATTTGTGTCAGCATGCACGACATGTACATTCCTAATTCAACGAATTTTCCGCTTGTCTTGGTTAGCTGATATAAAGTAAAGCACACCACTAATGTACTTACTATGAACTGAAAAGTGATAGTAAACCTAAATTTTTTGTTTAATAGAAACGCAAATCTGAAATCAATTAAACATATTTTATCATTGATGGAAAATATAAAAAATATAAAAATTAAAAGTTACAATGCATAAAAATCTTTGATTTGCATGTATAAAGACATTTTTATTCAACTTGTTTATGTATATTAAAAAAATATTTAAAGAAAAACTATAATAAAACGAACTTAAATAAAAGATTGTGCTGAGTAACACAATCGCGAAGTACTTTTGGATTATGTACAATATTTTTCAAACGACAACTTAATATTTCTAGTTGACAGCATATATGCAACAATAATCCGCAAATAAGACCATCGCAAGCAACATGTAAGACAGACCCAACTGTCAAACTTATTAATTGATGAAAATACGTAAAATGAAAAAGCATTGTCGAGGAGTAATCAAATGGCAGCCACGCTCTGAACGTTAACTTTTCTTTTCTGTAATCCGTGAGCAAAGATGCTACAGCCGTAGATGCACACGTTAATTCAACTAGGATCATATAATACAGAGTATTTGTCCTGTAAAACAGCTGCATGCATTTCATTTTAATATTCAATGATAATCTTTCTTTAATGATAATCTCTCTTTCATATGTTTTATCAAGATAACTTTTAGTTAAATTAATCTATTAATTTTTTTTAAATTGGAAAGTTAGTGATATACAACTTTAATTCTTTAAACAATAATTTTGATAAAAATGTGTATTATATATCAACTGTTTGTTAAAAAAAGAATGTATTATTATAAGAAAGTTACCAAATTACAAAATTTCTAAGAAAATACAAAAAATAATACTGAAAAATATTATTCTTTAATAAAAAAAATTAATTAATAAGATATTATACATTTTAATCAAATTTTATATCGATCTCTTAAAAAAATATAAATTGTTTAATTCTTTAATATATAATTAAATGTGAAATATAAATACAAAATGATTATCTTGCAATGTACTTACTCAATTAGCTTATCGTATTTATGTTGTATTTTTATTTCGACTGTATTGCATGCTTTGCACGGTTTATTGATAAGAATGTTTGTAAGCATGGCGATGTTATTACGATTTATTAACAGGCTAAACATTTTAAAACAAGAAACGATCATGGCAAGCAGCATGTAAAAGTTATCCATGAAATCTTCCGAATTGTCAACGATCAGAATTATATCCAAGAATTGCGACAATGTAAATGTATTTATCAGTAAAAGTATAAAAATAGTATACACATGATATATTAATCGTCGATGTGGAGACATCCAAGAATTCGGTATCCAACAACCGCAACTCGATAAAATTTTAAATGTAAATTTTAATAAGCTCATTTTAACTTTAATTTTGTCTATCTTTTTGCTTTAAAAAGTTGTTTTTTTACAACAATGAAGTAATGTATTAAAAATTTTACATTCTCTGTTATGTAATTATTTATTATAAATTAATTTAGCAAATAAATTACATGTTACTAAACACTAATTGTCAATTAATTTCGTTAAGAATGGCTATACTGTAGTGACAAAGTCAAAGTTAATATTATAGTGATATTGCAATTCACAATGAAATCTTGAGAGACTGACTCACCAAATGTCTATAGTCTCTTGCAAAAAGGCTCTCGCAGTTTTCCGATAATAATACCATATATGTTCAACTTCCTCCCTCATACAAGAATTTTTATTATTTAGACTGTAATTATGCCCTTTGCGTAATAATATTTTCATGCAAAGACAGTGCAATCATTAAATAAAGATGTGATATTGTATATGAAGTCATGATATAATGATATTTTATACGAAAAATGTTTTGTTAAAATATGTATAAGAACTATAAGTTCTAATCAAAGAATAAAAAACAGAAATTGAAAATTATGCAATGAATAATGCAATGTTCATATATCGTACATCCAGTTATATTCCATCTAGTCAAATACTTTAATATTCTATCACACTGCAGTAAAACACAATCTTGTATAGACACATGCACATCAATATAAAATAATATGTAAAAATATTTTATATATTGTATATGGACATGTATCGTAAGTAAAAATACTATAGAAAGAATATACAATTCATTAATAACGTTAAATCAATTTTTTATGTAGCATAGCTCCAATAAGCGAGCATATTAATTGATGGAAGTAAAGTGTACTATCGTTGAATAATTAAATGATAACTTGCTTTAAATGTTAACTTTTTTCCCAGTAGACCATAAAAATTGCTCAATACAATTTTTCATATTATAATAATATCAGAGTAATCATATTGTTAATGAAAAAGATAAATTTTGAAAAAATATGCATTAAGAAGATATTACCTACTTAATAGTGTCAATAGGAGAAAACATTGCACAGCTTTTGAGATATCTCTTTATGTAGTGATCTTATTTAGTACAATCTTATTTAATACATAAAGATATTGATTACAATAATCTAATTTAAGTTTTATTTTTATACACATTTGTTTTATACAGAAATTAAAATTGATAAAAATACAAAATATAAGTATTGATTTTCTTCTACTTTTTTTATTACTTTATTTGTTGAAGTATATTGAAAGCAGAATACGACGTCTTGAGCAACTGCACACAATAAACATAATTATTTACATATCACGCACTTCTATACAAATTAATAATTTTTTTTCTAATAAAATGTACATCGTAGAAAATTTCTTTAATATGCAGAAACTAGAAAAAATCATGTTATGTAAAAAAAAAACATATAATTTTATTTTTAAAATGTCAATAACTTTTACATAATTTAAAAAAAATGATTTTTTTTTTAATTAATTACTATTATTTGTACTATTTTAAATCATATAAATTTTACTTAAAACATTTTTTTGAATAAGAAAAAAACATTTTAAACTGATTTTCTGATTTAATGAATAAAATCGAATTTAGAAAAAGTTGATCTCAATAATTCCATCCAAATCGCTCGAAATTCATTCTCTTTTAGTTATTAATTTATAGTTAATTACTAATTTTAGATTAAGAATAAAGATTTATACTAACACTAACAAATGATTGAAGATTCATAGAGATAACATAAGCACTGGTGAATTCAATAGGTACGATACTACGCATCATAATTATTGACAAATCTTTTTGCACACGATAATCCAACACAAACCATTCCATTTCGAATATGTTGCTGACCAGTTGCCGACTCTATATTTAAAAATACGTACAAAAAATTTTGTTTATTAAGTTCTAAAATTTTTAATTATAAAGTAAAACAAAGAGATCAAATCTTATATTTTTCTTATAGATTGATATATGGAAAATATGATAAAACGAAAGAAAATGTGTAACCTAATTCAAAATGTAAGTATTTATATTTTCTCCCTCCCACTCTCCCTCCCCCCCCCCTCTCTCTCTCTCTCTCTCTCTCTCTCTCTCTCTCTCTCTGTTTCTTTGTCTCTCTCTTTCTCATATATCTTATTTTATGTGTATGAAATATAAATTAATTTTTTTAATACAATAATTTAACATTATATCTATTACGTGTTACTGACATATTAGATATTAAAGTATATATGCAAATAAATAAACATACAATATGAAAAAAAAATAAAAAATCATATGTAAAAAATATATTCGTGCACACCTTCAACTTAATTTCGTTTCCATACCAGCAATAAAAAGAGATTTGTGTCAGCATGCAAAACATATATAATACTATTTGAACATATTTTGCACTTAACATACTCGTCTGCGTCAATTGATGCAGATTGAAGCATACTACTAACATACTCACTAAGAATTGGACGGTGATTGTTAATCTAAATTTTTCATTTGCTATTAATGCAAATCTAGAATCAACCGGACGTAAATTTCAAACATTTTTTATAATTATTTAAATTTTGAGAAATTATTATCTATAACAATAATGATAAAAAAAGAACTAACTCAAAAATGCATGTATGCTGTATGACACATTCCCGAAAAATATGTGGCTTATTAATAGTTTTTTTCAAACGACATTCCAATATTTCCAACTGGGAGCAAATGTGCATCAATAATCCGCAAATTAGACTGTCGCAAGCGAGGTGAAGCATCGATCCAGCGGTCAAACTTATCGATTGATGAAAGTAAGCGATCCGAAATAACATTGGCGAAGAATAGTTAAATGGTAACCATGCTCGAAAAGCTAGGTTGTGTCTTCTGTAGTCTTTAAACACAGATGTTCCTAATGCAAACGCACATGTTAGTTCCACTAAAGTCGCGTAGCAAAGCGTGTTTGTTCTGTAAAATATATATTTTCTTTGTTTCTTCTTTCATTAATGTTAATTTATTATTAAATCATAACATTTTAATTTAACGTCATGTAAAGTTAATCTTTAAATAAATCAATTTATAAAAATAGAGGAAAGTCATCGATACCGACACATCACTTTGTTTTTAAACAATATTTCTTAAGCAAAAAGTAGAAATAAAACTTTAAAAACATAAGTACAAACTAAAAAGTGTCTTCCATCAGATAATGAAAACAGTTTTTATAATACTGTTGTAATTTTGCAATAATTAATTTTTTCGTAAGATAAGCGAAAAATGAGCGTCTTACAAAATGGACTCCAAAACTGACACAGTGGGCAGTAATGCCACATATTCCTATTCTTTTTCTTTTACCGAAATTATCTGTATAAAAGATCTACAAATGAACGTATATAAGATATTCCAGAATCTTTTCACTTCGTTATAAAACATTTTTATTGAATTATATGCATATTTACTTTATGCTGTTCTACAAGAAAATATAAGGCAACTATATAACAACATTATAAAGATTAAGTTAGCTCATAATCTATTTTACAGACAGATGTAGCGGTTTATGCTGCATCCCAATTTTAAATTTAAAATCGTATAATGAAAAAACTAAAAGAAAAAATAATATAAATAAAACTGATTTAGGAAATTACAAGCATTTAAAATGACGAATATTATCAATAATATAGTCATTATTATATAAATTACGCAATTTGCAAAAGAAAATCGTAAGAATTTATTTGTAAAATTTCGCATTTGTAAAATTCGTTTTTAGCTGATTTGATATAGAAATAAGCCACAAATACACGAATTATGAGTTTGTACTTCCTTAATTAGCTAAACAGATCATGATTTTATTAGTATTAATAATAAAATGCAATAGTTAATTTCGGAGAACATAAATTAAATCCTAAAGACACCTTAATAATACGAAAAATTTTTTATAATTACAATATTATATTGTCTCTGAAGATGACTCAAAAGTGAGCCGAAAAATGTAAGCAGATTAATTTTATTATTATTAAAATTGTTTTGTTAATCATATTGGTTTGCACATTACCGTACTTGACTCCTATTGCCCTGTTATATCCAACCATTTAATTTCTGAGAAATAAGGAAGTGTCACTTTAGAAGACCTGTGATGTCAGTATTGGCGACTTTCCTCTATAGTACATATCTTACTTAATGTCTGAATATATAACATATACTATACAATATTTTATGTCATTGTTATTTTCTTTTTATAATATTTGTAATATAATGGAAAGATTTAATTCTTTACAACATATAATATTTTTGTAACATGTTATATTAAACAATAATTAATTATTAATTATTTTAAGATACTTACTGGACAATCTTGTCAAATTTCTGTCGAATTTCTATTTCATCATGTTCAGTAGGCCTACATGGTTTTTTCATCAGAATATCAATCAGCATCGCAATGTTGTTACGATTTCTCAATAAACTGAACATCTTACAGCATGATACGAACATAGCAAGTATCACATAGAAATTCTCGGAGAAATCATCGGCATTGTCCACAGTCAGAATTAAATCCATCAATTGCGATAATGTAAATGTATTTATTAACAAAACTATGAGGATCGTATATACATCATACATTATACGTTTGTATCGTGTCGTGCATGAATACGGTGGCCAACATCCGCAAATGGTAAGAATTTTAAATGTAAACGTCAAAACGTTCATTTCTTTTTTATTTGTAATATTCGATAAAAATACAATAAAACAATTTTATTATACAATTAATATAGAACGTTCTTGTATTATTTAAATCATATAACTTCTTTATTTTTTTTCTGATTACTTTCAATATTATAGAAAAAATATTATGTTTCTATAATGTTCATTATAATTTACAAATACATAATTCTTATTTCTTCAAAAACATAATAGTTAACAAATTATATACATATGTATATTAAATAATTATGGAATAATTATATTAATTAGATTTTTGTTACAAAGAAATTAACTATAAATTAAAGATAAATTTTAATTCAGTGTCTTTGGATTATCGGTACTTAAAAAGTACACACATATATGTATAGCTATGTATATTGAGCACTACAATAATACAACAAATATATTCTTTGCGCCAAAACAAAATAAGAAGATTTTATTGACGATCACAAAAGAGTCTATAGCTTCACAACTTAATTTTTCATCTGCAACTTCCGTCTATGCATTCGACGACTATGTCATTAGTGTGGTACAAAACTTGCAATTTTGCGTCCCCACGCAGAACCATATTTTCGCATACGCAACAATTTTAAAATGCATGTCTTATACCTACATGATGTCATGCCACTTTTATGTCGAACTATGGCTTATAGTTCGTCATACAATGTTAGCAAACTATCAATTATAGTTTACTTATATGAAATCTTGATGAAAACATAGCTGAAATCATATTTAATTTATTTCTACCACAAAGTACAGTCAAACATTTTATTCTAACATTCTTTGTCTGATTAAATTGGTTGTTTTTGTTGAAACAAAAAAAGAATGTAGTTGAAGAATTTAAATAAAATTATTCCAATACATTTTATTTACAAAAAATGCAAGTTGAAAAATGTATTTATGATAGTAATATTATAATCACAATAAATGAATATATATTAAATTATACATATACGTCGCTTTTTAAAGGAAATTGTATACTTAAAATTAAAATTGTGTGTATTGAAGTCAGTGAAGTTTCAAAACACAAAATTGGCAAATTTATTAAGGTATAGTGCATAGAATATACGTATTATAACTATTAAAATAAATCAAATAAAATTTGTTATTTTTAGTAATAGTAATTAATAAGATAATAATATCGTGTACAAAAAATTATTTCAATAACTATAAAATAATAACTTAAAAATATTATAAATATATAGAGAAGTATAGAATACATTTTTTTGATTTAATTATTAATAAGTTTACAACAATCCCAAATTTGTAAAATGTTAATTAAAATTTAATCAAATATTGTGTAATATTTACAACATATAAATTTATTATCTCTGTATATTATATTCTATACCAAATTTGCAATTTAAATTGTCGCCAAATAAAATTGTTAACACATTCATTTCAATTACAGATTATCAATTGTCAACATTACATATTATTTTTATCGATTTATAAAAAATATATATATTAAAAAAGGTTGATAATGTAACAAATGCAAGTTTGTTGATCGATTAAGGGTAAATAACGTTCGTGATGCCATTATTGATTTAAAATGTAAAAAGTATAAAGTATAGAATATATCCAGAGAGAAGCCTGAGAGTCATGGACGTATGCGTCACAGATAGAACCCGTTTACTGGCGCCTCTATGTGGACAAACGTGTACGATGAAATATGTAGTCACGAATATGGCCGGTGGGTAACACATATCTACAGTCTTCAATTTTGTCCCATTATATGTTACATATATTTGTTTTGTCCGTGACGTGTTCAGAATATAATTTTATACAATGCATATAAAAATAGTAACTAAAAATTGGAATAATTGAAGCCTTAAAGAAATAAGGCTAAAAATATTTTTTAAAAGTGCAAATATTATTTAATAATGTTCTCATACAAAACCTATACTAAGAGAAAATGCAACAAATCGAGAAGACTTAAGACAGATAATTCTAAATTCATAAATATATACAGAGAGAAATCTGAAAAAGAACATGAAGGCCTATTTCCTATAATCGCAAAATGCCCCATTATTACTCTCTAAATTAATTCTTCTATATATATATCGTCAATTAAAAAATTAAAAATTAATCATACGTTTCGACCTTTAATGTGGTCATCCTCAGTGGGAACTTAATATCGGTGAATAACATATCTGAACATGTAACAATTAATATAACTGTATAACAATTAACATAACATATGTATTATATTACAGTTATGTTCTTGTATGGTAAATTATAATTAAAATGTACGTTACGCATAGCTTGAGATTTGCTGGATTTGATTGTTTTTATGTATTACAGTATTACATACGAATTCAATATTTTCATGCAATGTATTTATTTGATACCAAAATATAGAATATAAAAAAAGAATTATAATATACAAAGTAATCAGACAATACAATATAATAAAATACAATTAAAAAAATAGAATTAAATCTTTTTATTGTAATATAAAATATAAAATACATAAATTTCTTATATATTTTTACAACATTTTTGTTTACACATTTTGCTTATATGTATAAGAAATTTCATATACAAAATGTATGCATATCATAACACAAAATTCGTATAATTAAAGAAAATTTGAATTCTGGTTCTGCAATAAGAATCTTTACATTTTTATTTAATAAATCTTTTAATAATACAATATTTATTAATGGGTTAACATTAAACAAAAATTTTAATTTCGCATCTCCTACTATAAAAATAAAAGTTGTTTAATTTTAAGAAACTGAATTAAGAAAAAATCAAACAAGTTAGTGAATTTTGTCATATAATACGCGTCTGTATAAAAATGAAATTACGAAGTACTTTTTTATGCAAAGTTTTAGCCTGTTTTTATCATAATTACTAGTATGTAAATATATTCCACAGTCTCTAATTGCCAACTGTAGAGACGTTGAATACACTTCAAATATTTCCAATCATATTTCGTTAATTTGAGGTTTAATTTAGCAAAAACGATCTTGAGGCCCTCCACCATCCCTGCTGATTTTATCGGCGGTCCTCTTTTCTTTGTAAATATACTCACTCATAAAAAAAATCACTAATAAATTTAACAGGTTTTACAGGTGGATATATTTTTAATATATTTTGTATTTTTATGTTTACTTATTTTATTGTATTTCATTACATTACGATTAGTATACAATAAAATCATTAGCAATCATATTGCATCACTTTTTTAATATTATCTTTGATTGTAATCCATAATCATTATATTCAATACTACAATAATAATTATTATTTGCAATATAATATAACAATTATAAACGCTGTTCAAAATATAATAAAAATGATATTATAGGAGCATAAGTAACAAATTTTAGCAATGCGGGATTATACGAAAACGTTAAAAATACGTACGAAAAATTTGCACAAATTTTTCTAAATCAATGTCTAATGAAATATTGATAAACGCGGAAGAAATACTAACAATTAGATCGTATTTAATATTATTTATTAACTTGTGAATATAAAACTTATTAATATCGCGAAAAAAAGTCATTTATATAGCGTGTGTATATATATATATATATATATATATATATATATGACAGCACTTTCATCGCGATCAAAATAACTATCCCAATAATTTCATCATATCCTCCGCTTTTGTGATATGCTTGTTACTATCCAATACAAAGGAGGACAATCTTCATAGTGGAGAGCAAATTTAATGTATTCTACGTCAAATTCACAAAATTCTTCTACAAACAAATTTGCAAAAACAAGTTAAGCAATCCGTCAAATAACAGTGGTCTTGTTTCAGAAGGGTGTGAATCCCGAACTTCCAGACTACTTACAATAGTAATAATTTTGATACCATGTCAATTACAATTACCAGTTTTAATGCATCTTTAATATAATATTAAAATTCACAAGAAAATATATTCTGCACACATCATTAAAAATCATCTCTTATTAAAAATAAATGGATAGAATGATTTCCTTATGAAATAATGGTTATAAAAGAATATATTTAGTAAAATATATGCGTTATTGTAATTTTTTATATGTATGGATACAAAAGTTTTTCAGGTATCAACTGTCCGAGATAAGTCGAACCCGATAATAACAGGATTTTAAAGAATTATATTTTTATATTAAAAAACTTATATTATATAAAATTTAACAATTCTTTATTATTTCGTATTTTTCAAAAATTTTAATTATTAATATCCCGCTAATATGAGAGTACCCATTCAATTTATCTCGAATTTTTTGTAGCCACACATTTTTAACTAAATTCATGTATTCTCGATAACATTATTAAAAGAATATTAATCATTTTGATAAAAATTGTCTAAGTCGACAAAAATCAAAATTTGTTAAATAATATCTGCATGTATTTTATCATAGAAAAAAAAAATATATATATATACATATGTATAAATTTTAATAATTAATAATATTCTAGAACAGCAGAATGTCCAATACCTAAAAATGATTTTTGAAATAACAGTCAGAAAATTAAATATGCACATTCATAACCATATTTTTATTAAAACAATCATCAAAAAATAAGCAAATTATTTGTGTAAAACTTAAAATTATTTACTTAATAATTTAGATTTAAACAAATAATTATTATTATCATATAATACTATATTCTTATAGTCATTAAGACAGACTATTACTAACATTATTACAAGTGGAAGAACATTTAGTAAAATTAAGAAAGCAACAAAAATTGTATCCTAAAATATACAACTAAATTAATTTTGCAACTTGATTTAAAAATACATAGCAATTATTATCGACTTACTAATAAAATTATTACTTTCAGAAATTGACGAGAAACCCGGGATTAATTCCTACTCTGGACAAGAATCTCTACAGGATAGCAAACTAGACCTTGCAAATAGATTTTACAAAAAGCGACGAGGAATAACTCTTCATGATGAAAATACTTTCCATCAGTTCAAATCACGCATTCATTGGCATCCATCTGACACGAGGGACAGCGATGAGGCGTTTTTGGATATAATAAATTAATCACTAAGATATACACACGTAATTCTGTAATATTAAAAATACAAATGTCAAAATGCAAACAAGAAGTTAATATTTAATCATTAGTATCAGTCAAAGCTCCAATTTTTACTGACTTATTTAATAAATTAAAATTTGTATACTAACAATAAATACGAAAAATTGTCGATTATTCTAAACATCAAATTTTTAATTAGAAGTCATTCAAAATTAAATTATTAATGACTTTTTGATATTAAAGATAAAATTCAAATTAAAAAAGTTTCAAAATTAAATATTTATTAAACTTGTTAAATTAATAAACAATTTTGGTTATCATATATTTCATCGATTTTGTGTAATTTACATCAATAAAGCAATAATAAATTTGATTTACTACAACAAGATAAATGCTATTTGTATTGAATAGATATTCAATATTGATTATATACATACTAATAAGTATATAATTTATTAGTAATTATTGTGCAAATTACAAAAATAAACATAATGGCATTTATCTAGAAATAGTTTACATAAATTTTATATCACGTACGTAATACTATTATACATCTATTTACAATAAAATTAATTATAATACATATACGCGTTACATAATTTTTACATGTATAGAATTTTACAAAGAAATTCAATTTCAGAGGAGCTGTCAAAGTCAAAGAAATTTAAAATTAATTTGGTTTATTTTCATATTTAATAATTGAAACGGGATTCTGATAATTAAATTTAAATAAAATTTAAAATTAATTAAAAATTATTTATCTAATTTTAATGCCCCCTTTCCAATTATAAAGTATGTATATATAATGTTTATCCCTACCTACATGTCACATAGTTTGCTATGTTAGAGTTATTATGTAATATATTTTAGTTTCATTATACGCATTTTTTTATTTTTTAAATTAAATTTAATTACCCGCAAAATTTATTTAAGTGTCAACTTAATTATAATAATTTAATTTTTTAATTTAAAATATAATTGTATTTATACCTACCTATCCATAGTTATTGTCCCTACCTATTCAGTCCCTACCTATCCATACTTGTCCTATCTATCAGTATTTTTATTTATTCGTAGCTATTCGCGTATCCTATCTATCCGTATATTCCTATTTACACTTATTTCGTTAATAACACCGCGAATGTAATACATTAATGGCTGCGTTCAAAGAAGTAGCTTTTCGACTGTTGTAAAATTCTTCAATACGATTGGTTCTTGCTTTTGATTCCTTATGGATTTAAATGTACAAACCAATCGCATAGAAGAATTTTATAACAGTTGGAAAGCTGCTTTCTCTGCTGCCAATGTCTAATCATATCTTATCGCATACTAATAAACTTAGTAGGATAACTTAATCGCGGTCATACTAATAATAAATAAGCAATACGCAATAATATAGTTAAAATAGGCTCTTTCAATTTTTAAAATACATAAAAAAATTAACAAATAACACAGCTAATGAGAGTCAGCGCGGATAATTAAGCAAAAATTTGGTATATTTTTTTTAATCTACCAAACTGTCTCTCACATTAATCCTGTTGTTTGTTGGTTTTTTTGTATTTTAAATAATTCTCAAAAAATATAAGAACTCGCAATTAGTGAGCAAATTACCCTCCCAAATATTCAGTTTACAAACTTAGATTGATGTCACACACCTACTTCTCAATGAACAGAATGGCTAAGATCGACGCATATAAGACAATTTTAAAATATCTTTAAGAATTCTTTAAAAAAACATCTTTAAGATATTTCATAAAGAATACTAAAAGATATCTTAAAGTTGTCTTATGCGTAGATTTTAGACATTCTGCTCATTGGGCTCGTAGAGATTCTCTTCTTTCTTCTGGCCAAATTGAACTCACCTTTCGCTGCTTCTGGCCAATATTCTGGCTTCATAAGCCAGAAATCGACAACAAGGAAAAATATTCCTTTTTGCTGTCGACTGCAGCCGACTAATATCGCCAGCAATAAGCGTAAGACTTTACGCTTTTATATAATGCGCGAAACACGATCGCGTCGCGAAGAGGCCATCATATTAATAAAATTGACTAAATATTAATATAAACAATTATCATTAATAATAATAATAATAATAATTCTATTAATATAATAATATTAATTAATAGAATAAATTTCGCATTTATTTTTTATTTTGCTATTCGCGTTTATTCAAAATCAAAAATATAAATATTCGACTAAAAATAAACCTAAATTAAAAAATCTTCATGTCAATAACGTTTTTATTTCAAGAGTCTCGAATATTACAAAACTAGATTAAATTTCTTAATGTAAATTTTATAACGTAATAAAAAAAAAACTTGATTTAAAAATAAATAAAAATTACTAAATCGATTATCATCCAATAAAATTCAAGGCCCATGTACGTACTTTTTAACGATTCGAACGATTCGTTGCTGAATCTCATGTCGAAACATGCGGACATGAGAAATTCAGATGAATGATGTAAGATCCGAAAGGGATAATTTTCCTTCACATCAATAAATATATTCCTATCGTATTTTATATATTATTAGAATTATTTTTTGAACAATTTATTATTTCAAAATTAAATATTTTAAGTCATGCAAAACTCTACACGCGATTTTAAAATAATTATAAGGTAAAATTCTTATATTTCTTGATAAAATGTATAAAATGTATTGATAAAATTGGATCTTACACCATGTGTACTACTTTAACTGGCATAAAATCCAGTTACTACATATGGATAAGTTGTAAAAGATTAGGCTGAAGTAAGTGCATTGAGATAAATAATAATAATTAATAAATATCTTTTACAGAAAAGAGAGATTAATAAATTATGTGCTCTACATTAAAATTTTCGTTATCATTTCGTTAGTAAGATGTATACAAATAAGTGTAAAACAATAAAAAGAATTTCTTAGGAAACAGTTCTTATTATACGTATATGTGTATATAAGTATTGCATTTCTGCACCAACTTGTATAAAACTTAATCCTGAATGAATATTTAGGAATATATAAAGATAGGAAAAATAAAACAATATTTGTTTGTTATACTGTAACAAACGCTTTTCCATGTTATGATACTCATAAATAACAATTTCATTTACTCTAAATATTATTTTATATAATTTTTATATTTGTTTAATTTCCTATATTTCATATATAAATTTTCCTATATTTCAAAATACGAATATTTTATTCTTTTTCATTTTAACTTCCAAAATATATTATTTAATATAAAAAACGATCATCGAAAGAACCTATTTTTTATTCTACTTTTGAAATTAAATTACTTAATAATAAAACGTTTACATTAACATGTTTGAATTTACAATTAATAAACAAAATTTGAGCTAAATTTAATAATTTTTCTGAGTTGAACAGTTTTACTTTATTGTTATAGTTAAATTAACAAGATATTGAGTAAGAGCAGTAACGATATATAAGAATAATTAGAAATAACTCAGTGTCTCGGTAAACAATTTTTCATGCATGAATATGTATAAATATGTACAAACATACATAAATACTTATAACCATGTATAACCATACATGAAATTCGTCCATACGTGTTCATACATCCCTTTTTCTTTTGTAAAATTACTTTTTAGTGTAATAGAAATAATAATAGTAATGTGAAAACATTAAAAATAATTAAAAAGTTAATTTTCATATTGTTCGTATCAAAAAAAGAATAAATTTGGAAAAATGTAAAAAGAATTGCTCTTACACAATTATGCATAATTTTATATATAATTATACATAAGTAATTTTTTTACATTTCTTTAAACTTGATTTTTTCTAAAACAAAAAATATAAAAATTACTCTTTTAATTATATTTAATGTTTTTATATTATTATTATTATTTCTATCACACTAAAAAGTAATTTTACAAAAAAAAAGAGATGTATAAACATATATGGACATATTTCATATATGATTATGCATGCTTATGGATATTTATGTATATTTATACATATTTATACATATTCATGCATGAACAATTTTTTACTGAGTAGATGTAACGTGACATTATAAATTTCACAGTGCATGCATAATAAATTTGATATAATAAAGAGATATTCAGGATTAAGTTTATCCCAATCATTATTACTTTCCATTTTAAGGTAACGGATGTATAGAATGTTGTACGTACAGTTATCCGTATATTTTTAATAAATTGATGCATATGCATCTATAGATATAGGTACAATAATAATTAATAAAATTTATATCACACATCTGTTAACTAAATAAAAAAATTAATTCATCACTCACCGACCCGTTGCGCAACAGCGGAGTTATATCTGCAACGTCGCTACGATGATTCTATAGCAAAAAGAATATAAAATCCAAATTAAAACAGAGCAGAAAAAACTAATCAATATTTTAAAAAATATTTACTAAATGCAAAGTTCTCTTAGAGATTATAATCATATAATTTGCAAAATACATAATTTTTATAAACATTGAATTTTTTTATTTATCATTCAGTTAGATATTTATAAAAATAATTATATATTTTATTAAAAAGACCTTAAAAATATATTTTTTTAACCAATTTTGAAATAATTTTAAATAATCCTTTTTTTATAATTATCATTTTTAAATCATTGTAAAACAAAACAATTCAAGAATGAATAGAAGAAAGACTATTGATTTTACATAAACAAAAAATGATATTTACCGCAAGGTTGCTCCGCCGGTGCCCGATGCCTCTCCCAAATCTCCTCCTCCTCTCAGAATCGGATTGACATCCTCTCGCACAGGACACTCACGTAAAACACTCGCGAATAATATACTATAAACGCACACGGAATGAACTAACATAGAGATTAATAGAAAAGAGAAATATTTCTTTTCTATTATCGACAAATAGTTGCAATGTTACACTCAATTTTTTATATGGCTCGTATCACGAAAGATGCACGAAAACGAAAAATTAATCAAATTATAAATTACACAAACTATATATTAAATGTAGAAGTATAATAGGAATCGCATGAATTGCGTGATATCGTTTGTAATATAATCAAGAGTTACACTCAAGCGAGAGAAAATTTTACGTTAAATAAAAATAATTGTCGTCTCTAAATATCGTGAAATAGTAATAAGTTCTGTTTTCCATCGCGTTTTGATTGGAAACGAATAAACCGTACGAAATGTATGTTCCGTGATACATGATTGTCATCTCGATCCTTTTATATGAATTAATCGTGCAAGCTAGTAATCGTATATTGTGAGTATTGATAAAGTACAAAGTTTCATATTTTATATCTAGTATTTTTCGCGATTACGTTTTAAAAAGAAATGTGAAGAAGAGAGCGGTAATGCGACACGACTATCTGCCTGTACGATCCTCAGTAGGGAATGACTGCGCGGTAACTACGTGTAAGCATGATCACGCGCTGCCCGTCCGCCCTTCAGCGTCAAAACAACCCCAAGGCCGCACACCAACCGTCTAACTGTCGAAATACGCATTTTACGAAATGAGTAAAGTAATCAATTCGTTACATTTTTAATGTTCTCTGATGAATAAGCTTTATTGCAAATAAGTTTTACTTTATTTTTTAGATTCGTTATACACATGCACATACAGATTATAAATATCTAGAGTCTTAAATATTTCAATTATATTACAATAAGTGATTATTAGTTTGTAATTACTTTTTATTACACGGAATCCGAGCAATGTACGTAATATTTTTAATAAAAGATTGATGCATTGTGACTTTTTGTTACTTTTAAATATCATTAATCTTTATTTAATTGTAAATTTCTCTCCTCCATCAGAGAGAGAGCAGTAAACATTGAGATATAATGTTGGGATGTCAGAAATACTTCACGTGAGCAATTTTGTAAAAAAAAATCACGTTAGTAAAAACCAGTTTTTACTTTATGCCTTTTATCAGCGCATGTTGATACGAAATATTTGAAATTATAAAATAAATGTCAAATATATATGTTCTTCAATGTATCACGATATAATTATAATATTCTCTCTCTCTCTCTCTCTCTCTCTCTCTCTCATTAAATGACACGCGCCACTAAATTTAAACTGCTAAGAGTTTTGAGAAAATTGATATGAGAAATTATTTCATTAATTTCGTGATGAAATACTAATTGGATTTTACTTTGTTTCACGTAATGTAAAGTCAAATTATAAATACACTAATATACAGAGCTCGGTCGTATTTAAAAAATAAAGTTATTTAAAATATATTTTTTAAATAAAAAAGATAAAAGAGTTATTAAAAATTTATTATTTCAAGTAACTTCTTCTAATCTATTTCTTAATTATATTTTAAACAAGTTTTTGAAACTGACTCGTACCACTGCCTTCTCCCTGCAAGATCGCTGAGTGAATGCCAAAGTAATGATGTATCAACCATCGCGTCTGACGCACTTTCACTCTTCGCTATTCGCCGAACGCCGTTCGGATATCCAACTGTCACGTATGAAAAATATTCATGATTTATTCAATTATTCGTATTTATTTATGATTTTGACAAATGGATATCGTCGTACATTTCGCGTTTTACTTTGTGACATCTTTAGCACTTGTGTTCGATCCTATATTACTTGCGTAGTTCTTTTAAACATAATTAATAATTATTCGCATGGGGTATTTTTGATATTCCAATATTATATCTCAATTTTTATTATTCTTTTTAATGTTTCATAGTTAAATAAAAGTAAGATATTTACTTAAATAAGATTGATAATATTCTATGCATTCTTTATTGTATGTATAAAGGCACATGCAAATATTCTTAATATTACGAAACAATTTGCGCTAATACAGCTTTAGATAAAATTTTACATATCTTGTTAATCATTATTTAATTTTTCAGCTAAAAAATTAATTTATGACACTACTATTGCTGCAAATTATTCTGTGTTTCAAAAATTCTTTAAACTTACGCGTATAATATTGATCATGGCAATAATGAAAATAATCATTATTATGGAAATAAATCTATCAAATTAATAGAGATTTCAACGATTTTAACTGTTTATTTCCATCAGGAGCATCGTAAAAAAATGGATATTTTTATGTATTTGACATGCACTTCTTCAGAGGGCAGTAGTGCGCGGGAGCATTTTGCGGTTACAGGAAAAAGACTCTCATGTCCTCTCTCAGATTTCTCTCTGGTATGTATTTAGTATTCATTATATTAATATTCAGTTATTACAGATTTAAACATTTTGTTGATTTGCCGACTGATAATAATTCCATTGATAATAAAGTTTTAAAGAAATCTTATTTAAAAAAGATAAAGAGAAACATTATGTACATTAATGTAAATATAATCGTTCTTCTATTTCTTAAATAATTTATTAAATAATAACTATATTATAACTAATTAATTATTTAAAATATTATTTTGATATATGTAACAATTTTTGTGAATCTAAAATTTTAATTACAATAAACTTAATAAATAACCAAAATAAAATATTTA
>NW_017304543.1:296427-324083 GCF_001594115.1 Trachymyrmex septentrionalis
CTATATCTATAATAATAAGGAACATTTTACATATCGAAAAATATACCCTAGATATATAAAAATATAAATATAATATTATAGAAGTTTATTTTCTAAATTCTGAATTGTTTAAATCGAGATTTGTTATCGATCACACACGCGTCTAATATTTCACATCTGCATAGAATGGACCATGGTCGTGTGAAATTCCAACGAGAGAGTGAAGATGAAGCAAAATCCAAAGGCGAAGCAGGATAAATCTGATCGTACCGAAAGGGTCGGGGTTGTCAGCGTTACGATATAGGGTCTGTTCTTATCTGCAAAATACAGGCTATGCTACCCCGCTCTCTCCTAGTATTCTAGGTCCCACGTACATATTGTCCAAAGTCCAGAAGAGGAAACTGAACAGGACACGCCATGATGAATCGGCCATATTGTTCTGGACTATTCTCGAAAAAGGGTAATCTTGCTTATGAACTGTTTATTTCATGCTTAATCACATATATTTTCGCGTTTAGCGAGTAAAAAAACTGCAATAAACGTAAATTTTTACGTATGATAACATATTATAAAAAATATCTTTTTTAATTTTACAGTAAAATATTACAAAATTTGAAATATAGTCGAAGCTCTTCAAATGATCTTTGAATTCGTCTTTTCCTTTTATTTCTTTACAAATTAATTTTTATGCGTAATAAGCATTTTCTAAAGAAAAAAAAGTAATATTAAATAAAAGTAAATATTAAAATAATATATAGTAAATATTAAATAAAATATACTATTAACTTGTAAGTAATTAAAATTTAAATTAAGATTTGGAAAGATTGATTATAAATACTTTTAATTATAAAACGTTAATCTCAATATATCTTTTTTTTAATACGAAAGCTCCAAAAATTAAGAATAACAAACAAAAAGACAGAAAGAAAAAGAAAAATAATTCAGTGTGGGAAGATGACAAATCACCTTATCAGTAACAACGTGACAACCGTGTATGGAAATCGATTCTGAACATATGTATCCTTTATATTCTCAAGTCATGCTTCAGAGCATCAGTTATGAACACAATCGACGGATTCTACATTCGTTCGAACTACACGTTTTATATATGGAGTGTTCCAAAAGTAATTTTTACTTTGTTATTATCGCATTTTTTGCAAACACTCCCTTACGTTTGCAATTCAGATTATAAAATTTGTTCATGTCTTATGGTGCAATTATAAAGGAGTATCACTGAGTATCAAACGGACTTTCTCATCACTTCCTTCTGATGTTAAATGTATTATATTAATATTTAATAGTTCACGGATGTGTACGGAATAACAAGACCTCCATTTTTATCACGATTCTGGGTCGAACTCTTTCTCGCATTCTTCTTGGATCGGTCACCGAGTACAATTAATGAATCCTATCGTCTGACCGGCTTCTGTTGTCCTTAGTGTGAACTTTACAAGACTTATATAATGCATGCGTAAGAAGAATGGACCACCCATGTAGAGAGGTCTCTCTCGACTGGGCCTCGAGTGCACTTCGAGATTGCGCGCGCGGACGAAGCACTCCATCAGAAGAAGTAGTCGGCCGGACAGCATACCGGGTAGAAAATGACACCAGTCTCGAGATGCACGTTTCATATCAGTTAAATCGAACTCTCGAATCGTATTTTCTCTTTTCGCAAAATTAGAAAACGACTATACAATAAATTTTATTTATAAGCAAAGATTGCTGATTTTAACCTGCTTTTAGCAGATATTTTATTTATAATTATTGGATAATAAGCATGTGCGATAAAATTATTTTAGAACAAATAAATTCTTTTAAAAGAAAATTAATACTTATTTACGTATAATAATAAGACAAAATATTTAAATTATAAATAATTTTCTTGTTTTTCTTGTAATTAAATTATGTAATTAAGTTTTACGATCTATAGATCTTAATATTATTTTATTTATATGTATACACGCTTAATATGTTTGCATTAATACTTAGAGAAGTTTTTTTCATTAATATTTCAATCTTTCGATATTGAAATAGATGGTTTCCTTCTTCGTTAGAGTCTAGTATCTATTTCAGTATCATTGTAGATAATAATAATAATTGTAAAATTCTCTATATTTATTATTTATCATTTATCTACATAAACAAGCATGTTACAATATTCTACGTAAGTATAATTCCAAATAAAAAATTTTATGTATCAAAAATGATATTTTTATTAAAAAAAAAAGAAAAACAAAAATATTTTCTAAAATCTCTAATTTGTGAAATGTTCAGAAAATCTCGCTATTTTCTATATACGATTTTCGAAACACGTTGTATAACGCAAACCCATATAGAAAGCACACCTGAATAACGAGCCGCGTTGCTGTTCCCTCGAGAGAGCAGCAGAGGTCGAAGATTTCAGGTCACTACGTCTCGAGAGCATAATGCATCGTAGCGAGGGAAAGAGTTGTGTAAACGAACTTTCATGAACTTCCGAAAGTCGTCGCTTTTTCACATCTTCCCTGTCGTTCCATCTTCGGCACGATCCTTTTGCGCGCTCGCGAGGTGTGTATAGTTTGTACAAATAACAATACCAACCGAAGTTTATAAATTTATGTTAGCGATAAACGAAATCTATCAGTCCCAAAGATTTATCTTAATTTTAACTACAAATTTTCGAATAAAATATCTTTTCTTTCAAATTTCTAATAAAATCACATGACTGCGATCTGCAATCTAAAGAGAGTAAAATTTTGAATGTATTTTTAATTGAAATGTATCATCATAATATTATTTGTAGTACACACATAGTCTCGTTAATAAACGATTACTTAATAATATACCATCATACTTCATTTAATTCGTACACTCGAATTCAATTCTTTTTCTCAAACAAAAATGGCTTTCTAATACGTGGAACCCGAAATGCGTGTGGTCTTCGAGAAGTGTTAATCGCCTGGCTCGCTACCGTGTTCGCTTCTGACCGGCCCTTCAATTAGTATGTACCACACATGTTTCGAATCACGTGATATAGCGTCTCAGGCATCATCCACAATAAATTTTGAGGAAACAAAAATCTGTTCGTTTGAAAAATATACTACATTTTCATTGAACTCAAAATTTATTAACTTTTATTAAGTGCTATCGAAATAAATTTCATTAATTACTTTAATGTTTTGCATTTAATAATTAATCGAAAAGTAATCACACATTATTTATATCCTTATTATTTATAAGAATGCATCCAATAACAATATAATTACTATGATTACGTGTAACGTTTGATAAATGACAATCGATTACATTATTTTGTAGTGGTATCTTTTTATCGACAATTTATTCTTTATAAATATTCGTAAATTAATAGTCAGTACTGTATACATAAGGAGAATTTTATTAGTCGCTTCTCAGTACGCGAGAACAGTCCAAACGAGAACGAACATCGAGGCGGCGAAATCGCCGTGGATTTCGATGCCAGATAAACTCCTTAATCAAACAGCGAAGCCAATCGTGCGCAAATCGTCTGAATGAGCTTGCTTTTTTGTTATAGTTTACCAGTCGGGCACCTGTCGCATGTGTGCGCAAAGGGGTGTGGATTCAGAGATGGAAGATGTGAGAGGGAAGAGAGAAGAGAGAGAGAAGGAAAGAGAGAAATAGGGAAGAGGAACACAGAGAATGAAGCGAAGAGGGGTAGAAGTGCACGGAGAGCAGGGAGGGATAGAGGGTGAACGGAGGAACACGTGGTTCTATTTGCAAAAACAAAGTTTGCGCGGGACAAACACGGGCAGACACTAGCCGGTCTAGTCGACTTCGGGGTCAAAAGCGCAACAAAGACTCAATTGCATTTCGTTCCCACCCATAGAATTCTCTTTTTTTACCCCAGTTTCCGCACAGTCACTAATCGAATGATAAAGCGCCATCGAACATCGCCAACCGATCAAACTGATCCAACTTCCGAATCTTGAAGATTTGCGCGAAACGACCGTGAGAAATTAGATTAGACTTCAAATTGTAAACTTGATTTCAACTCTAGATATTACATAAATATGTTTAAGTAATAAAACATTTTGTTAATTTAATATGTGTGTGTGTGTGTGTGTGGCATTGTTTATTTAAGCAGTAATTTCAATAATACTTTATTTAATATAATATTATATTTTATGTGCCTTTAAAATAAATTACTAAATTATATTTTACGCATTTACGATAATAATTGATTTGTTTGTTCTGTTAAATAATTAATTACTTATATGTAAATTATAAAGGAAGAAAAAAGAGAGGGAGAGTTTCAATAGGCAATCATCGAAAAGTTCTGTTGATTCTTAATTTGAATGCTTACTCTTTCATCAAACATGCTTGACGTTGTCACAATATTGTTATCGGCTGCGCGAGAGTATCATAATGGATCTCAAACACTTGATTTCTCATCTGGATCAACGTTGTACATGTTGTCCCAAAATATCTCATAAATCGTATATTGTACGAAATGATTAAATAAAATAGATAGAAGAAGACAATCTTGCTTTCTCTTTCATAAAATTTTTGTAACTTTTTATAAAAATTTATAACATAGAGTCTTCTATCAAAATTCTATTTTAGAAAGTTTTCTGACAAAAAAATTATATGTTTAAAATATTACTAAATAAATACGGAATTAGATTTCTTTAAGTCCTCTCTTTTTACGTCTTTTGATCTTTTTTATAAAGTTTTTTTACAAAAGTAGAAATACGCAAAGTAATTTTTCATATTTCGAGATTTTTTTACATATTATGAAAATTTAAATTATTATTACTCTTATATGAATTATATAAAAATAATATTAGACACTGTGTATATATGTTAATTGACTTTGCATATAATGCAATGGAATTTACATGTGGCGCCAGTCTTTCTTAGTTCAAGTATAGGTAGATATATAAGCGTACGAGCGTACCTGGAAACTTAAAATGGTGCTTAACCTTCTGCTTAAAGTGGTTACGCCTGGTCATTCTGACCTTATTCATTGTATTTCACTGTGAGAAAGGTTCTGTATATTCAATATTCATTGTGCTACACGCCTCATGCAACTAGACACTACGTTTAAATTATTTAAATATATTTCGAACTTGCACAAATCCATATAAAAATAAATTATATTAAAATTATCTTAGAATGAACTTTCATCATAAATATTCCATGTGAATAATAGATATCTCATTTTCCAGTGATATCAAAAACTAAATAGCACAAGAAAGCATTTTGATTATTATTAACGTTTTCAGAAGAAGACTCATTTTAACTCTTCTTTTTCAAATCTCAAAGTACACAAGCACCGAGATATGCAAGTCTTGAAATACATGTCATCCGACTGTACGAAGGTTGAAGACGCAAGATTCTCGAAGCGGAACGTCATCATTGCATTACCGAGAAATTTTCAGCGCGTCTCTCAGAGCATAACGTCCTCAGGTTCGTCGCGCGAAAACGCGATTCGTGGCGAAAGGAGCTGGAAAGGGTTGGCGAACGCAATGGACGCGTTGACGAGACGAAGACGGTGGCGGCGGCGGCGGCAGCGACGGCGGAGGCGGAGGTGGTTGACGGTGGTGGTGTATGCTGTGACAAATATTTGCCTGTCAACACAGAGAGGCTCGCGCTACCATCCCGTTCTATCCCTATGCGCGCCGCAAACGACATGCATAGCCGAGGGAGGAACGTTTGTCGGGAGGTGTAGGAGGACGACAACCAAACGAATCATAAAAAGGCCCGATTGAGAGACAAAGTGGAACGAGGAGGGTAACGACGCACGATAAGAACACGAAGAACCCGATTCCCGGCGTACCGACCCGATCACGACAGTTTGTCAGCATACTAACGCGCCGCGATGAACGGGATAATGATCGAAGGTGTTTGCACGCGGTTGCTGAGTAGCAAGAACCGAACGTTGCATAGATAAGAGAGTGCGAAAGTTAGAGTGCATTGTCATGAATATAATTATGAAGTACTATAGAATAATACAATGCTATAGAATATAAATTGGAAACGAAATAAATAAATGACTAATTATAAAAGATTATAGATATCTCATATAATTTTACAAAACATACACATATTACTAAAAATATTACATTCCTACATTCGTGCATTTTTCAATTAATTAATTTCTACTTATTAGTCCCCTATTTTTATTGTCTAACAATATTTGCTATTTATAAAATATTTTATAGAGCTACTTTGTTTATACTACATTTTGATAACAACATCTTATTAACAACATATTTCGTGATTAGTGTAAAAATTATAACACAGAAAGATTCTTTAACAAAGGTACAAACTCAGTTTCCGAAAACAACCGCGCGCTCACGCTTTCGTCTAGAAAGAAAGGAAAGTATTCGCGTAGGAAGCAAGTCTCTTCATTCACGTAGACCTTTTTGGGCGAAGGAGACGAAGGAGTGACACGCGGACGAAGAGGAAAGAGAGAGAGAGAGAGAGGAAGGAAAATGTGAGATGGAGCAGGGAGACAGAGAAAACGGTGGCCACCTACGATCTGTTCCTCGCTCGCTCGTTCATTCACTTACTCACTCTCCTCTCTCGTTTCTATTCTCTCTCCTCTCTGTGTGCTTTTAATTTACCGGGCGGCAGGCAAATGTTTGCGCCACTCCCCCTCGATCGTACATCCCCATCTCTCTCCTGTTCTACCTACTTCTCCACCTTCGTGTCTCTAGCCGCCACTTTCTATTCCCTTCGCCCGTCCGTTTCCCCTTGCGAACGTTTTGCACCCTTCTCTGCTGCCCCTCTCTATCGAGGATCCCTCACTCCCTTCTTCATCGTCCCGAATATATTGACTGACTCTGACCATAAAGAATTTCCCGCATGGATAGCATGAAAAAAAAGGGGAGAGAAAGCGTGGAATCCATCGTGGACATATACATATATTACATAGACTGAAGTGAGAGGAAAAACCGTGCCGGTCAACTGATCGCGATTTTTATTAATCGCGAATTAAAGGTATATGTGCGCGAAATGCACATCGGCGATGAAAATATTGATATTGGACGACGTACGTCGTTGACGGTAAAAAATTAGAAAAAAAAATGATAAAGAGAAGCATAGAGAAGAGAGGAAAGAAAAGAGGAAAAAGAGGCATAATGACGATAAAAACGTTTGACTTCGCAAAAGAAATTGTATACACCAACGAGAGATATCAATCACGTCCTTTACTTTTAAAGTTTAGCAAATAAAACTTGTTACGCATTATAACCGTGCAAACATCTAATTTTTCATGTTCGATTCACTAGCGAGAAGCAATTGCGCATACACTCTATACACTGCTTTACTGTACAATGATGAAGCATTGATAAACGCAGCGAGAAACAAAATGGCACATGCCACGACAAAACAAAGAATAAAATTTATTCGTCGATTAATCTTAATCGTCCTAGTACGATGTCCTGCAGAGATTTGATTAAATCTCTGGACAACGTACGTCACACGAATGATAGCCTAATCTGAATTCTAGTAGCCGAGCATCGTTGAATTAAAGAATTGTCGTGGTTGCGAATTTTGATCACACGCGCACGCTCGCGTTTCACTTGTGGCTTTTAATAAATGGCATAAAAACGAGATCAAATATTTAATCGGGAAATATTTGAGTGCCTATTATTACAGGGTAGTGGCGCGGCATAGATACCCGGTGCAGCAACCCCATGGAGCCTCCACTGTGCCATTCCGTTTATGTCTGGCAAATATACATAGTTGTTCGCGTTAGATACATAGACATCCGCGCGTCGATTTAAAGCGAGACACTAGCGAACGAGCTCCATTTTCCGCTCGTCGTTTTTCCGCTTGTAATCAGTCCCCCGTGCCGTCATCGTTACTCCGCAAAGATACTCTGGTTAATTATAGTGTTTGGGGATGGGATTGAATAATGTATCGGCCGATCGAGTTGGCAAATTTTCCAGGAAAGAGATGCTTCTAGCATTTGCCAGGATGAGGATGATATCTACGAGACCGCAGTTTGCAATACTCAATAGATGTATATGAAAGATATTAAGAATATAGTTAAATAGAAAATATATATAATATAAACTCTAATAATAAATATAGATATATTTCTTTTTATATAGAAAGAGAATTTCGCTGATATAAAGCACTTATAATTATTATATTGTTTAAATTAGTAAGCAACGTATTTCAATTTTTGTTTTCAATTATTATAATAGTTAAATACATTAAAATAATAAATAATTAATTTTCACTAAAAAATTATAATTATAACAATGTATAAATTAATAATACAAAATTAATATTATAAAATTCATAATTTGATCAATAAAAACTAAGTGAGAGGAAAGGAAAAGGAAAGCTGCATTTACCGTATAAACCAACAATCTCAAGCTTCTATGTTATCACCGTCGCAGTTTTTATTTCTCTTTCCAGGATGTTCGCATAAGGGCGTCGCAGCGTAACCTGGGAGATGCCGACCGAGCAAAATATTTGTGCTGGGCAAATGAAACAGGACCGAGGTGACCGTGTTGCGTGGGAACTCAAAAGATTCCGTAGCGAGTGGTTTACACACGTCTGGAAGGACACGAAGAAGCAAATAAATTAGGCGGTCGGTCCTACGCAATTAATGCTCACGAACACGTTCGCGTACGCGCGACCAGCATGTAACGATGTAACGAATGTAACACACGAATGACATGCCACGGGTTGTTCCAGGTGAAGCGCGCAATTACGCGTCGCCGCCACGCGCCAATGTTCTGATATACGGCGTCTAATGAGGGTGGCCCTTCACATTTGACCCTCTTTTTTTCCCGCGATGGCCACGCGACCGGAAGCAAAACGACGGACATCGAGGACATCGCATCCACGTGTAATGACGCTGTGTAATAATAATTAATTACCGCATCAAGGTGCCGCGCTATCAAATGAACAAGGAAGATAATCACGATAGGGATATAACCCTGCGACTATAATATTTCTCCGATTTGGATGAAGAACACAGATTATGCGAAATTTAAAATTTATCAGAATTAAGATATTGAACACTTACTCTAATTATAATGTACTGCGAGATTAAACGGAAAAAATAATTTTGCTAAAGTATCTAAAAATTTAGCTATATACAGTATATAAATATATAGATCTAAAAATAATTTTCTTTTGGACTATCAAAATAATTATGTAGGACACTAAAATTGATTACTAAAATGTCAAAGCTTTTTACAGTATTACTCATCATGTACTTGAATCTTTTACATATAATTATTTTCAAATCCCGACTGAGGCAATATTTTTCGTAATAGATTAATTCATAGATTTAAGATTCTCATTAACATGACATTATTAATGAAGATGCTTATCAGCATTAAAAATTATTCAATTATTTGTCAATTTAGTATGTGATGTGATATTAATCTAATTCTTTATGTTTATGACTTCTAGATAAAAAACGATTTTAGCGCGCGGTTTGCAGAATCAGATGTGTAGGTATATAAATTGACACAGAAATTTAAGCTAAGATCTGCTTCGACCTAAAAATAGGATATCTCTTATTTAATTATAATTATTTTAAAAGTTCAACACAAAATTACAATATTTTTAGATCTGTAACTTAAATTTTTAGATACTCTAGGAAAATCGTTCTTTCGTATAGAAATCTACAAAATTGCGCGTAGATTATCCTAGATCGCGAGTGCTGATCATCTCATTCATGGATGAGTGCATTTTAAGAACGTCGCGCGATATCACGAACAAGCTTTATCATCGAGTAGGGTGGGATCCTGTATACAAGCTCAAAGCTAACGCGCGGATAATTACATCGCGCCGATGATCATAACCAGCGGCTCGAGTGAACCGAAAAATAAATAGCGGCTGCACAGCACTTTTTCGAGGCCGCACTCTCCGCACAACCGAGTGCATACACATGTATACATCATACACATATATATATATATATATATATATATATATATATATAGACGTGCATACATGGCGGTAGTCGGAGCTGATCGTAAATATACGCGCGTGTAAACCGTGCTAGTGTACAATCTTCCCTTTCTCTCCTGCTCTTTTTTCCCGGTTCTCTCTCGCAGCGACGATGACGGTGTAAATCACGTCCCCCGAAGCTAGGTTTATTAGCTACACGGCGACTAGCAATGTTTGCAGCTACAATAGAACGATATATAAAGGGGGAGTCAAGACACACGGCGGAAACGGCTTAAAGATCTTTCACCCCTTCAAAAGTCCCGCCCGCAATAACTATCGTACTGTGTGTTGAGCAAAATTATACCCCAATAAAGGCCTTGGAAAGGGAGGAGGTCCTCATTGTGTTACGTCGACAGATAAAGCACGTTTACCGCGGAACTCGCCTCTTCGCGATCGCCTAATGAGTGCCAATGAAAGACGTCACGAATACGTTTTATCCTAGCTTATTATATTTTTTATTTACTCCTATTAATAAAAATATTGAATTTGTCCCAAAACAGACACATTTTTCTACATTTTTATTTTATATATAATAAACCATTTGTTTTGTTTTCTACGCACTAAATGTACACATGTGTGCAAATAATAAAATAATTATTTTAATAGAAAATACTTTAAATTTTAATCAAGAAATTTTACACAGTCGTTCAAGTAGTTAAAATAACAGTTTAACATTGAGAAGTGTAAATATTTCAATTATAATTGTGTGCTTGAATCAGATACTTCTTTTTTCACTGACGTTATTTTTTATAATCCTACCTCTATCTTATCATATCACGGGAAACAAATATACCGCTTCGCACATATGCATATGTATGTACGTGTGTGAACGTGAGGATCATCTACGTGTAGTTGGAAACACTCAACAGACGGGTTGGAAATGTTGCGGCTACAATGGCCGGTTCTTTCACGGTGAGGCAAAGAGCGAGGGGAAAGGAGTGGAAAATCTCGAGGTAGAACGTCGGATACCAGAAGGCGGATGATTGTACGGTGTCTTTGAAGCGGATTGAATTCGCTCTCGAAAGGGTAAAGTTGAGGGGAAAGCGGAGTAAAAGCAGGCGATGGTAGAAGCAGGAGAGGGAGGAAAGCATGGTAGAATGGTGAGAGAAAGGGCCGAGTGAACGAGTAAAGCCACCCTTTGAAGCGAACTGGTTAGTAGATGAATTCGAACGCTCTCTTTCCCTCTCCTTCTCCTTCTATCATCTTCTACCCTCCCTCCCCCCCCTCTCTCTCTCTCTCTTTCTCTCTCTCACTCTCAACGAAGGAGTGTACAAAAGAGAGCCGAGGGAGGAAGGTGGACGAGTACGCGCGCTCGGGGGATGAGTACAAACACAGAGATGGTAAAAGTTTATTAATTAGCTGGAATTAAGCGGCGGCTGGCCCGATGTTCGTGAGAGCCGGTGAGAATTCCTCATCAAGGCGAAAGGCGAGGAAAGAGGAACGCAAAAGCAAGAAATCGAGATGGGAGATAGCCTTTATTCCTCACTGATAATCTCGGACCGACTAATCGACCATCTCGATGTAATTCTCAATGTTCAAGATATAATTGCGACTCCGTTTATGAAAGTAGAATAAGGACGAAAGAAGATCGTGCGCATGAAAGTCCCTGCCGAATTGGTTTTATCTGCGCAGTAAAAAATATCATATAATTATACATTGATAATTAATAAAAATGAGATATGTAATATGACATTTTTATCTTCATAACGACATATTTATCCGTACAATACGCACCTATGTACTATGAATTTACATTCTCAATCAGATTTTACACATGTACGTACAGTGTATTTATATCTTTCTGTATTACACCAACAATTGTTATATCCATTTGATCGCAAGATTAAATTACAAGGCTGACTAAATTTGGCGAAAATAGATCACGCAGATGAGTGATTCAAGCCCAATAATCCTCTCTTTCAATTACCCTATACGAGCGCCATTAAATGACCATTTGTCTCATCGGCCGGGAGAACCATGAGAATCAGTTGGTCGACCGGCATTCTGCTTATTCATATTTAATTCACCTGGTACGTCAAGAGGTAGTTACGAGCGTCGATCGTAGGGGTTCGCTACGGTTAAATGTGAGATATTACACCGCGTTTCCGGGCGACTTTGGTCTTTTGTCGGCGCATCATCATCGATAATTGAGGGGCAAAAGAAAAGGAAACCATTCCTTTCCTCGTTTGCAAATTAAATTAATAACTTATAGTATTATTGTTTAAGTAAATTGTAGTCTCAGTTTATAAAACGTTTTGTTTAAATATATCACTACTCTTGTTTAATATTGTTGACTATAATTTTAATTCTCACTTTTGTAATAATTTTCCTTTGTCTTCTTACAAAATTATGTAATTTATTTTAATAATATTAACCATATTTTTCTCTATTATAGTATAAATAGTAATAGATAATGTAAATATAGAAAAAAATTTTTAACTATTTTAAAAAACATTTCAATTTTATCAGATACTACAACGTCAATACATTTAGAATTAATTTATTTTTAATTAATTCAAAGATATTTTCATAAAATATATAGATACAATCTTAGATAATCTAGATAAATTTCAAATCTATTCATTCTACAAGATTTCTACAGATGGCACCACTGAAGTTAAATTTATAGCTGCCGAAGAGTAGTTTAATCAATACATGATGACAAGTTTGCAAAAATAACAAATTAGTATGCCTAAAAATACAAAATAATTATATGTATTTCACGTTTATAGTAATTATATACATATGACACATTAGATAAGATAATAAAAAACCATTTTGTTTGCCTCAGGCCTGCCTTCTCAAGTTAGCTATTATCTAACTAAGTACATTTTGAAAGGAGGAATATATATCGCGCGTTTCTACATTTCCTATCAAAAAAAGATTCGACATAATACAACCCTCTTAAACTGTATACGTTTCTCTTCCATGACGCGACGGGATAAGACGAGCGTTTACGTTTAGAGTAGCCTAGGAGTCCCTCCTTTTCCAAACAAGAATTTGCACTCTCTTCGTTATGATGGCCAGGCGTCTCTGCAAACTGCGCGAATGCTGCGATAAAGTAACGTGGAGTAACGCGGTGTGTATATACACTGGGTGGGTGTATACTTCCTCCTACTCCCCGCGGGCTCACTCGCCCAACCCTAGAAGAGAGCGAGAGAAAACGAGGAAAGGAGATAGATAGATAGAGAGAGAGAGAGAGAGAGAGAGAGAGAGAGAGAGAGAGAAAGATTTGCAGGCCCTGTGGGCTTGTTTGACTTTACTTGCAGCTATGTAATTGAATATTATACCAGGCTACCTCGCTGGAAGGGTTGGAAACTCTTACGAAAGGGTAGGGCTCGGGGGCTGAGGATCCAAATGGTGGACGGGAGATAGTCCAGGAAACCTGGAAGGAGCGCCTGATGGAGTGGTCTGTGAGAGGAACCAGAAAATTAACTGAAAATCTCACGAAATCGCGAAGGACCCTCCGTCGCTTCTGTGAATATGTTTACCCTTTATTATACTCGCGCATCTTCTCCTCTCTTTCATTCTCTTCTATCGGGCTATCAGATCCATTGAATCGCTCCCTCCTTCTTCCCATTCTCTTCCTTTATTTCTTTGCTTCACTCGCTTAAAATAATTCTTCCATATGGATTTTATTATAATCTTGCTGTTTGTAACTTTTACTGCTTCTATGTAAATAATATTTTTCTTACAAAGAGAAGTAGAATATATTTTATATCAACCCCTCTTTGAAATCAACATTTATATATATTATAATATTTTTAATTATACATGTTATAATATAATATAATATTATACAATAATATTTTTATATCTTATTTTCAGATGACTAAATATTTATGGAAGTTATAACAATTTTTAAATAAAATGATTTTAAAAAGTATTATAACTTTCTTAATAAATTTAATAAAAGAAGGACAAACTCTTGCACATGTTTGATCCATTTAAATATAAAATTAAAATAATATATAATTAAAAAATAGCAATTAATCTACTTATTCTATATTATATTAGAACAACATAGATTTCGAGTTTGCTAAGATTAACTAAATATACTTTTCATTCATCGTGTCTTTTTTAATTAATATTGCATTCCGTAATAACGTCTTTTTAATTAGTGATACATGAATATCTACAGCGCGGATATCTAGACTACAGAGCAAATTTGCAAGTTAATTTTTGGCCGTTTATTCGATTTCCTAGCTCTTTTTAAAGTAAATATTTCCGGTTACGCGTTTTATTGAATATCGCGCTTGGTTATATCAATTGTATGCGAATATTGTTTGAATTACGTTTAAAATGTACTGCAACGTGGGCGTTGCCTACGACGCACTTTCGATGAGGAAACGCGTGCAGACACGTAAATCCCAATTTCAGTAATTATGTAAGCTTCATTCATTACTTATTTTCCTCTATGAAATTAATGATAGAAGAAAATTACGAACGCATACATTATTTTTAATTAATTAAATGCTTGGCAATTATTTTTCAACAGCAAATGAATATTTAAGTGGTCGATAACCGTACGATTTGCCCTATCCCAAGCACGCGATCGCATTAATATGTATCGCACAATCAGGCGTCCTCTGAAACCGATTACAATCGATCCTGAAATATTATCGAATTAAGTTAATTTTATACGGTCGATGCTTCCAGGCTTTGAGCTTCAGGCTTAAAGCCTGATGAGAATCAAACGAATTTGGTATATCTCAAGGAAGTTTATGTACATTCATTCTACGCTCAAGTATCACACAACATTATCCGCGAAAAATAAAAGCGAATTTTCACAGTGTATTTCTATTACATTATTATTATAATTTTATCCAAGAAATTATTTATGTTTTTTTATATCAGATTAAATCGATTATCGAATGCACTTCTATAGCTATGTGAAAATTTTTAAATAAAAAGAAAAATAGTCATTATAATAGATACACTCGTGTATAATATTTGTATCAATTATTTACTAAAAATTTAAATAACAACAGAAAATAAAAATAAAATTTATTAATGTACTTTACACTTTTTTATAAATTTCCTTTGAAAAATTAAAATAAATTTATTATATCTTCTAGATTTATTTTATAATTATGATATGATTTTAATCATACTTTAATATAATTATCTTTAATATTTTATTTATAATTATTTTTAATTTTAATGTAGCATTGCTTTTCGTAAAAAATAGGAATACTAGTAAAACACATTATCGCATTAAACTGTATTTCAAACGATGCACCGGGTTGATCATCAAAAGTGTACCATGCAAATTCGCCTTAGAAGCTATAGAGAAAACGAGAGAACCCGACTCTGTCACTTTCTATTTCTCTCTCTCTCTCTCTCTCCCCTCCCCCTCTCTCTCTCTCTCCACAGAGAGGGGATGAACACGCCGCTGGATGGTTGGTATACAGCAGACCGGTATAGTGCGCCGTGCTGGTCGATGGTGCGGCCCGTAACGCCCAGCTACTGCGCAACCAATGCGCGAGTCCACCATGTTTAATGCCGCGAATTCGCTCTCACCCTCGCCGAGGGGGTTTGCCACCCCTCGTCCCCGCAGCACACCCTCCGATATTCGAACGTGCAGAGCAACCCTGGTGCCGACCCTAACCCCAGTCCGATCTGGTCCTCCACTGATTCTTCCTTCCCACCACCCCGACTCTTCATCCCCCAGGCCGCCGCGTACCTGGAAGGCCGCATAACGTACAACAAATTCCCGTGTACGCGTGGCTTCAAACCGCATCATCAGCCGCCCCCGTGCAACCCCCGCGGCTTTGCATCCCACCCCGTCGTATCTCGTGAATTCTATTTTATCCCTGTTTATCCCTGCATTTATCCCCGCCGCGCTGACCGACCTATGCCAATCGCAGTCAAACAGCGCGCTTTTAACGAGTTTTTTTCACGAAGCCCGACCGCGATTGTGCTTTTGGCCGACAAATTGCAGCGGATCATTAGTGAGATGAAAGCCCGTGATGCATCCCCATTAATCGTGACTATCGACTGGTCGCGACGCTAATTTTCCGCTCACATATATTACATGATCTGATTTAAAAAGTGAAAGAAGAGAAAATACTTTGTATAAAGCACATATATAAGAAATATCAGCTTTTCTTTCCAATAAAAAAAAGGATACCGATGTCTGAAAATTAATTTCATAACTAAAATATCATTTATTGTTACAAATTATATTTACCGATTCGTAAATGTCTCCACATTTGTCAATTACAGAAAGATTTATACTTGTAATAATTGTTAAATGTTAATTTGTATTTTCTTAAAAAATAAATAAATGAATATTAATATTATACATTATATGTATAATATTAACTTATATATAAAAAATATAATATAAAAAAGATTTCTTTTGTAGGTCCACAATCTTTTATAATATAGATACATAATATATTGTTTTATAATAATATATTTTCTTATAATTGTATTGTATATAATAAGGCTAATGATTTAGATAAAAAATGACTTTTACTGCGGGAAAAATAGTTGTGAACGTAATAATAATCCACAAATTTCTCGCAAAGTTACACATAACATGCTTAACCTATCGACTAGAGTTGGCAATTTCGGGAACTGACGTGGTGGTCAAGTATTACACCCGGAGGTCAGTGATGGTGGCGAACACGAAACGGCCAGGGGAAACAAGAGGTTGACGTGGGCAGGAATAGGACGAGGATGGAGGGCGCGAGGTAGGGGCCGGACCAGTACGGAGAAGCACTAGTAACGTGTATTTGCAGGCCGGCTCGATGCATAGTTAATGATTTGTCAACCAAACCCCCTGTTGGACCGCACCGCGAACCTGACTAGGCCATACATTATAAGCGGCCAGATATCGGCGGAGTGACCGGCCCGTACGGCGCTTGCAACCACGTACATAGCACACTAATCAACTATTCATTTCTGTCGTTGCCTCCTGGCGCAGTTGTTCGATTGCAACAACGGTCCTCCGCAGAAACAAAAACAAGAGCGAAAAATCCATTTTAATTAACTCCTTCAATTCTAACATGTACACAATCCGTCAAATTTTGCACGAATTTCATATCTGTTTTATATAGAAAAATTTTTTCTTTTTTTTTTTTTAAGTTAAGAAATTATCCCTTTAAAAAGTTTCATATTATTCCTATCTTTATCATTACGTTAACAATAACTGAGAATTAATATAACTGATTCGCTTGCTCTCGGTGCTAGCATATTCGTCTACCATGCATCGCGTTTACCTTCGTGCACTCGTCTATCTCCACCAACGATTTCAGCAAAAATCGTGAGCAGTCGCGCCGAAATGAAAAACCGTATATATCCACCTACATGCCGCGATTTCGATTTGCGTTTCGCGACGTGCCGTGCAACCGCGCGTGAATTCGGATTAATCGCGATTTCGCGAACGCGTACCAATTCCCACATATGTCTCAAAGAGCTATGACCGAAATCGGTCGACGCTATATCCTGCAGTGGAAATCCGAAATATACGTATGTGTGCGTGGCCAAAAACCATTTTATAAATGAAAGGAATGGCCGTAGCGAAATTGGCTACGGAATATTGGAAGGATAAATCAAAACAACTCCGATGGATTGGAGAGTCGACATGTGCATTGGTTTTTCTTCCTTCTCTCTCTTTCTATCTTTTTTTTTAATTACAGATTCCTTTCTATTGATTTTGTCACAGATATAGGTTTCTAATAATTAATTAACTAAATAATTAAATATTACAGCTTAAAGCGCTAAAATTAATTAATATATCATTGTTTGCTATTACGTAATTAGATTATTCACGGATAATCGGTGATGAAACATACTATAACAACCCTTGACAACCCTAACAGCCGATTAATGGTTAACCACATTATTCAGAAGGACTTGCGGTTTTTTATGAAGCCTCTATCCACCCCGAAGGATTGCGGTTTACGATCACGCATGATTAACCCAAATACTAAAATCATCTTCCCGTTTGTCTTGTTCCACTTACATATATGTTATATATTTTCATAAAATTTTATTATAAAACGCCTGCTGTACTTATTTTTAATCATATAATATTGAATCGTTCTTGATATTTAATGTAATTTATTGAAGAAGTCAATTCGTTATTTACAATAATTTTACAAAAATTAATAAAAGGTATTATTTAAATACAGAAATATTTATTAAACTGGCTATTATTTTAACGCATTTTAATTTGTAGAAATGTTATAGCTACATTGGTTGTATATTTTTTTATTTCCGTGTTTTATTAGCATGAGTCATACAGCCAGTAGATTCGTAAAATATTTTCCTTTCTCAATCATACATTATTCCAACAATTTCTCTCTAAAAGGTTTATATTTCTAACAATAAATTTATCTCTCATACGTATCCATCTTTATTTTATATCATCAGCATTTTAATATGTAGTAACGTCTCGTGGTGCAAACCACAGATCGTCACAATATTGAATCTTGCGATTTACATAGAACAGATCGACGTTTTGCTTCGCGGATTATTCGAATAATAATAGTAATAAAGTCAGCGATGCCCGCGGGGCGCAAACAACGCGGATAAAGTGACATTTGCGTTAAAGCGCATTAACGCCCCGGACGTTACTGCACGTCATTAATTAAATGTAAGAGCCGATGGAGTGGTGCGCGGTGGTTAGAGGCTGTAGACAATCTCCAAATATTTGCGAGGACGAATATCTTACCTAAACATCGGTACGGCGACGGGCGGCAGTAATTTGCGACCGCCGCGCTTAACTACAGACCCCGAGCGTAAACGAACTCGATTTCTAAATGCATCGACCAATCAGATTGTACTGGAGAAATCGGACCCCTCCGATTTTTCCCATATGATTTTACAACGTGCAAATATTTGTGACAAACAAAAACAAGTTCAACGTATCAAATCGCATCAACTTGGTTCAAAAATTTCACTCAGGAATTTATTTAAAACATTACGCGAAGTATATATGCGTATATGTCACTCGGCCGAATAAAATAGAATTTTAATTCCAATTTTATTATTGCTATTATATGTAATAATGTATGCATTATATTATAAAGAAGAAATAAAAATGTACATTATACTGTCATAAATTCGATTGCATTACATTTTACTGATGTGATCTTCTCGTCCACAAAAGTATCAATAGCGTAATACTGTTGAATTGTATCTAGTTACAGAAATATTAACGTAAATTAAATATTGTGTCTTTCGAATTTTCGAGTCTTCGTTTTTGACGTACAATTGTACAACGTGTACAAAGCGATCGCGACATGCCGACAACACTGTACAGATATCTTTCATAAATCGATTCAAAGCTCTTCCAGAGAAATCCCCGCTGTGTTCGTGGTGCGTTTTATGGTGTTACGTAATTGTTCGCCTCACAGCATGGGACGGGCACGCCCCACCTGGCATCGGGTCGCTCATTTATCCTGGCAGATCCTGACGCTGAACCGTGCTGGGCCCATAATTTTGTCTGTAATTTGTCATGACTACCCAGAGATTATAGGTCTCGCTGACAACCTTTCGGCTACCGTTTACAAGCGAGACTGTTGCTCCTCCCATCCACGAAGAACTGTGATCATGCGACGGATTAAGGAATGTCATGCCGATCATCTCTCATCGCGGGATGACGAACGACCGGAAATACGACTTTCATTGACACTGCCTAAATGTATTGTGTCAATGATTCATATTTAATTATCAGATTTAATTATCAAGTTGTAATTATCAAGTTCAACGAGCAACAAACTGTTTGATATATTTGATAAAATCCGTGAACGATTATCTAGTCAGAAGAATAAATAACTGTCTTAAATTCTGCGATTGTTCTAAACTATTATGTATTTCGACTGATCCTAATGTTTTCTATTTCTTTATTCTTAAAAAATTAATATCTACACGCTGTGCTTAATCGGTAAAAGTATATTAGATGCAAATTCGTAATTGCGAATGTATCAGTCAGCGAGTCAGCGAGTTTGTAAGAAACTTTCGCGTTCATTCTTCGTTCCTAGAAGAAAATCGTCACAACGCCGAGCGTCGTTTGCCAAGCATACAACCCGATTTGATTCACTTACTCCCTCGGCTTCTTCCCATTTTTGCACGCGTGTATATGTGCGGAACTCTACGCATATACACTTATAAATGTATGAAGGGAAGGAGAGTATAGTGCAGGTAGTATCATGAGCATACGAGAGAGAGAGAGAGAGAGAGAGAGAACAGATGCACAGATAGAGAGAAAAAGACGAAGAGAAACGATGCTCGCGCGCGAACAAGGGTGTACGCGTGCTCTCTTTGCTTGTGTGTGCGATGTCAATATTATACGACAAACACACTTAAATAGGCTTAAAATACTAACATCCACCTCGCGTCCTCCGCCGCTGTGTGAATTATCCGCGTGCGATGTATGCGACTTTATAGAAGTGCGTTTAGCCATGTCGTTATGTCGCTAGCGCGGAAATACTCGTCCGAATTATGCGACCGTCCGCGGCCACTTAGTCTGTTTATGCATCTAGTTTAGTCTAGTCGAAAAATAGTATGAGAAAGATGTTATAATATAAATGGACCAAATTCTTAGCATATCATCGGCTTATTTTTGACGCTATCACAATTTATAATTATTTAAAATAATTTTTATTTAATTTAAATTATTCACAAATAAGTTATTGTATTAGAAAAAAGAAGCTTTGTTTGAATACTTTTTAATATTTTCAAATTTAATGACACTTCAAGTACAAAAACTTGATAATTCCGAACCTTACAATTAAAGTAAAGTATAACTGTCCTGAGAAAACGCTAAAGGTAAGAAAGATCAAGAACCGGTGCGCGGCGTGTGAATAGAATGACGATGTCTATCACCGCGTGAAACGCAACATTGAAGTTGTAAGAGCTAACAAGATCAATGCTGAGATTCGGCACTGGTGACCGGTTGTTTGCTGATTGGCTTAAATCAACGTTAAGCTGATCCAATCCAATCCATGCTTCGAGGCAAGCAGCCCCTTTTCTGCCCTTTCTGCGGAGCCAAAAACTTTGGGGTGGAAACGCTCGTACATCCCGATACATGTACACGCGCAAACGAACTTAAAGCTACGGGATACATTTAACGATAGGATTAGAAAACGAGATTCTTGTATACTAGATTGATTTATCGATCAAGCTCACATCTTGCGGCTCAATTTCGCGATTCGTCAAGGATGTTCCGAGAAACAAATTTTACAAAATATTTAGAAATATATTACTATACTACTATATTACTATACACTGTTTCATATATATAAAAAAATTGAAGATACTTTATGTAAAAGTTCCACAACCATTATACTTTAATAATGTATTCCAGAAATTAATTAGAATTAAAGATTTTAATTCAAAAATTAAAATCGTAATTGTATTTAAATTATACGAGATTAAAATTCACTTACATTATCGTATAATAAAAAGATAAAGTATTTTTACTAGATTTAATAATTCGTTATACCGTATAATTTTTTTCGTGTAAAAATAATTCTACTAATTAAGTGTTTACCTCTGTATCTGAATCGTTCTATGTAAAAAGTTCTTTTATCTTTATTTTATTTATTTGTTTCTTTTTATTTGCCATATTTATTTTGACATGTTATTATTTATCTATATTAATTCATGTACCACATTTGTTTTTGCAAAAATTCAATTTAACATTAGCCAATTTAATACTAGAAATTACTTATTTTGAGTAAATAACAATATTGAACAACAGTGCTTTTAATACTCGAAATAAGTAATTAATCACTAACTTACCAGTATAAAATTTCTATAAGGATGTAGATATTCATATTTTATATCTCTACATCTGTAGGTATACGTTATGTATAATATCTAGCAAAAACATCGTAGATCCACTTCTTTAAATTAAAATTAAATATAATCTGCTTATCGATGATGTGCAATGGTAAAATAGCTTACAATTAGATCCCCTTTCCTCTTCTTTTGTTCCTTCATTGCGACTTCTTCGTATGTTACTTGTACAACGCGAAAACACAGTTAATTATGATCGTGCGTATATTAATCATCAGAATACGAGACACAACACTTTGTACGGCACTCCCAACGTTAATTCCACGTACAATACTTTGCACAGCACTCCCGATGCGACGCGCACTTTATTATATTGCGACAGAAGAATAATGCGAAAAAGTAAACTCATATGAAACCATTATCATCCTTGACATCCATTGTATCTCACTAATTAGCAACTTCGAGTGAGAACAATTATCTGTCAAATTTGTGTTATGACAAATATAAACATGCAAAGTTAAACTTACTAATTAAATAATTTGTTTATATTTTGAAAGCGATCCATTTCTTACGTTCATTTACATTCCGTAAGACATTAATATTTATGAATATTGAAAATAAAATTGATACTTTTAAATTAAATTAATGATACAACGCAATTAAAAAATGCAATTAAGTATAAAAGATAATATATTTATGAAATTTAGAAAAATATGAAATGTTAAATTAATTTTATAATTATTCTAATTGTAAAGTTATTATAAAATTCAAAATATAACATTATAATTTAAATATAAAAACGTTAATTACTTAACTAATTATTATAATAATTAGAATGGCAAACTTGTATCCCAAATAATATCATATAGTCTAAATTAAAATCTATGAGATAAATGAAATCTACAAAAATATTTGTTTTAAGATTTGCCATCGTAATTTTCATTGTTTTGGTCATATGTAACTTAGTAAGTTACAATAGGTAATATTCACATAAAACTCTAAAATATGTTAAATTTTACGGTCAATTTTGCATCACGAGGACAAGAGGAAGCGTCTTCGAGGTCATGAATGGCAAGAGGAAACGTCTTCGAGATCATGTCTAGTGATGTGAACGTTCTGAATGTAAGATCTACGAGACGAAAGGCGGAGGAAACTCTAATAGTCGAAACCCTGGACAAAAGTCAAATGTCCGGATGCAGGACCATATTGTCCACGACTGAACTGTCGTGAAATTCAATTGTGCCTTTTTTTGTAAATTCCTTTGACATACTTTCTTTCAATAAACGTGGCTAGGCGCGTCTCTTCTCTCGGATTCGAATCTTCTTCGCAAAATAAACGAGAGAGAAGCAGAAATGTGTCTTCTGACGAGGAGGGGATGAGTCTTGTACAAGATTTGTAATGGATCGATGATCGATTGTGAGAAACCACGTGTTCATACCTGCACTGAAAATATTTATTTCTAGCAAAGAATGCCGCGGCCTATCTAAGGGACTTGAGGTTACGAAAACATTTCCTGAACAAATTTGATCAGCAATTAGAATTCTTGTGACGAAAGAGGGCGTTAAGAATAAAAACTTAACGAATTTTTTGCATAAAATCGAACACCATTTCGAATGTAATAATAATGGCTATTAACAATTATCACTTAATCAATTTAAAAAAATAAATATGCTTTTATTTAAAAAAGTATTTCTGTTTAATATACAATAAATTGTATATTAAATTATAATTAAATAATAAAACTTTCCCACTTAATAATAAAAACTATTTACATTCTAAAGTTAATGTCTATCAATACTGTATTATTAAAATCAAATAACAATAATTAACAGATTCTTAAAATATTTTAACACTATGTATTTTAATACATAATTTTCTATATGATTGAAAAGTTGATTGTCCGATAAAAAATTGCGTTACCAAAAGTCAATTTATAGAGACTTTCCCAGCAAATTTGTTAGGATTGTTTGTTCCTCGATGAATACCCCTACGCCGCCCAAACTGCCCCTAGGACATGTCTGTATTCAAAGCATAACGCCTCTACCAACCTTGATCGTGCAATTTCATTGCTAGCGCTCTTACGAACTAATGTCGATTGTATATCGTTGGGGCGTGGTGCCTGAAAGGATGTATATGTTACAGGATGATATATCGACATCGAACAGCAATAGCACGCAGAAAATGAGTAAACCTGTGAGAATTCTGTCAGACACTTTCGATCATTGAAGAAAATTTAATACTCCTAAAAGCTATGTGTCACATAGCTTTTAAAGAATGGAACTTAAATTTAGCTTTCTAGATTTCTTCATGACTAAACAACTTGCAAAATGTTTGAATAGACTGATATTAGGTAATTCATAATAATATACGAAATACTTATATAAATGATAATATAAATATTACATGTATAAGCACTGCTACTATAAACATATTTAATTTAATTTTACATCAAAAGATGATAAAAATTTCAAAAAAGAATCTTATAGAAATTGACTAGTAAGCATTGTTGAGAGAAAGAATTTGTAAGATTTTTCAAAGACCTCATTAACATCTCTTAAAAATGACTGAAAAGGCATCGTTCTATAAAATGTCTTAAGAGCTTCTTATAATACCTATTAGTAAGCTATTACTTGACACTGCCATTAGATAAACGAAATTCTCATAAGTAAAGATCATACAAAATAGGAAAGGGCGCAACATTATGAATAATAAAAACAACAAAACCATAATAAAAACAAATAAGATATTTTTTGACATAATTCCATTTAATTTTGCTAAGAAGATAATGAATTGATGACTTTAACTTGTGTCAAATCGTTTGCGAACAATCCTGATGACTATGATGACGCGAGCGCTAAAACAACATTTTAAGCGGACAAACGTGCATGGAAAATGATAACAAAAGGCGTGACCAAGGCGTAACACATGTCCAAACATTAGGCACAATGTCCTCCACCGGTTTAGAATTGCATCGAAAGCCCGCTACCCCTGTTAGTCGCTTCTACCTCTGCCCCTTCCCTATTCGTTGTATTCGGCTGTGTGCCGTCAACGGCAAAATGTTTACAGTGTGTTACACGGGCATTCAAAGCCCGGGAAACGTTCGAGTAAACGGTGCCTAAATGCCGTGCAATGGTCAAGAAACAGCCGAGGAGAATGACCGCTGACTGGTGTCACACTCGTTGCCCAGTGAATCGAGATTTCGTTGGCGCCTGGATCCTTTACAGAAGGATCTCATTCACAAAAGTCTTCTGTCACGCCACTCGTGGCATAGACATTATAAAACTGTCGATCATTTTTTACAAGAAAGTATGACAATACTGACAGTCGCATGATTATTGCAGAATTAATCGATGAATAGAAGATAAAAAAATATTTTTTAATTATTCATCAAATCATAGCAATTCAAGCAAAACAACAGGTCAGAATAACGTCAAAATTATGTTAAAATGAATCGTAACTGATCGAAAAATGACTTTTAATAATCATTTTAGAATTATCTTCATATCATTTTGATATTATAATGATTTTTTGTTTTACTTCAGAATGTATTATAATAATAGTAAATCTTAATTTTAAAATTATTTAATACAAAAAAATATTTTACTTTCTTATAGAAGCCGATCTAAATCCTAACCTTCAGATATAACAAAATATTTTAACTAAGTCGAATTGAATATTAAATTTTTTATCTAATTTTCATCTTTATTGATAGTGTCTGTTCTTTTCTGTTTAAACGTTAACGCGAGCAATATATTGCACTCCTGCCAACACATGCATTTCCATGCGGGTGTACACGTGATGGAATCCCGGGGTTCCAGCAAAAAGACGCGATCCGAAGTCCAAACAAACGTCCCCCCCATGAGGGCCCTATGGTGCCCCATTGAAGATTCACCACAGGCTACAACAACGTCGGCGCTGTTGCCCTTTCGTCGCCATAGAACGAGTCCTCTTCGCTGTCTCTGGCTTTCTTCTCAGAGATACCCCATCGTATCTAACGACCCCTCTTCTATTTCGAATCCGAAGCTACATACTGCTGCTCGCCCCGAGGTTATGAGATTTTATGAGAGCTAAAGCGGTTTACGCGCCTTGGATCTTCTCCGATCTGCTTTTCTCTTCATGTTCCAACGGCAATGACTGCCACACGAGTACTTGCAAAGCTTCAGAAGTAATAATGTCACCACGATTCAGAAGCTTTAAAAGAGGGTGTAAGTGTAATAACAGTACTTTATAAAACAGTTTTAAAAATACGGAATCGTGAATAATTTAAAAACCGTCTACAGAAATATAATATAAAAAATACTTTTTTTAATGAAATTTATAGGAAAAAAATCGAAAAAAGTATATATATATATTATACGTATATAAAAATATATAAAAATGAAATTGTACAATTAATTTTTTTATTTTATAAAATTTAATTTGTTAAGTTCTAATTAATTTAAATCAAATGACATATATAATTTAGGAATTTCAAAAATTGTATAAAAATGATTTCACTATGTAATGTACGCAACTCGCATTTGCAGTTTCTCAAGACGCATTATGTGCAACGTACGTCGTTCTAATAGACCTAGGCGTGGTAATTTCCCGCCCGAGAAGTACGTTCCCGGTCGCAATTGTTTGACAGGATATGAGCAAGAAAGGATGTGAAATAATTGAGTGATTCGAAGCGCTTTCATGGAACTGATAATTGATCATGGTCGATAGCGTCTTCGACACAACAAGATGGAGTTACGATGCCGATAAGAGTTATAAAAAAAGATCATTTCTTTCTGTTTGACTTTAAGCCTACCTTTTGTAGAAAGTCAAACACAATTTTAAGCGATATCAAAAAAACCTGTATATTATGACACATTCCAATGACAATAATCTCACACAAGCAACAACGATAAATTAAAAAACGCCTAAAGAAAGCGAAAAAAAAATGAAAGAGAAAGATAGACAGAAATAAAGAACGAAAGATGAAGGGAGAATATTTTTCTTTCCCTCGTTATGTCTTCGCCTCTCCTTCGTTACCAGAAGAAGACGGCACGACGCGGCATCCTCCGTTTCTCGGTTCTCCGAGACGTGGACGCTATGTGGGTCGTTTCGTCTCATCTTGTTCCGCGAGCATTTCGTTCCGGGCCGCCTCGCGAGCCCAACTTGCGTCAATATTTGACTCAAACACGTTAAAACAATACCCGTAGCCCCGTAGAGCGCGCGCGAAGAGTCGTTCCGACGTGCTTCCCGGAATTTTATCTCGCGTCGGAAAACGCCTAACGACTTCCCGCCGCACCAGAGAATTTCGGTGTCGCCGACTGATAGACGGGGAAAAGGAGAGGAATTTCCGACGAGCACGAGAAGAGAGGTCACATTAAATCACCGTTGCATTGGTGCGCATCGTGCACTTCGCCTTCCCGCCTTCTCCTTAATTTTGCAAACTCTTCTTTTTCCTCTTTGTCTCGAGTTTACCGTCCAAGCGATACAGTCATAGGTGCGAGTGTGCGAGAATAAGTCAGATTATAATAACATAGAAACGTAGAGGTATCTTTATGAGATTAAAGTATCGTGTATAACGTATTACAAAATTCCGAACTTCAAACCGATCTGTATGATACTTATTGAAGATCAGCAAATACTTTTTCTTTCAAATATTTTCAAGAAAAAAGTAATCAATATTATTTTACATCAGAAGAAAAAAAAATACGTCATGCATAGATACTGCAATCACATAATAGAAATATCTTGAATATATCTTGTAGATATTTTATATAGATGCTACATATATTTAGGCTGTTTCTGTGACATAATTTAAATTGGACATTTTGTTGTATGTCCTTCTTCTACGTTAAAGGAAAAACTAAATTGTAAAGAGATATGATTACCTACTTTTAGGATACATTCCAAAATGTCCTCTCCGAAGAAAATTTTACTCGAAATATATATATATAAATATATATGTGTGTGTGTGTGTGTGTGTGTGTGTGTGTGTGTGT
>NW_017304543.1:324093-329033 GCF_001594115.1 Trachymyrmex septentrionalis
TGTGTGTGTGTGTGTGTGTGTGTGTGTGTAATACACGTAATATAACATACATTATAGTATATAGAGTAAAATTTTTCTCAAAGAGGACAAGAGAACGTTTTGGAATGTAAAAAATTACAGATAAAAACTAACTAGTCCAATTCGTTGCATTTCGCATGCACATCAAGGGAAAAGTCTCATCTAGCACATTTAAGTCCGCAAAACAGATGTAAAGATGATGATAATGCTGCGGAAGGAAGAAAGGAGGTCGCGCACGTAGAGAAACGCAATAACACCGCGCTCTTTCTCCTCGTCCTTTAAAAGACTTGGAATATTGTCCTGCAGTGCAAACAGTCCCAGACACATTCTGCGTTCCACTTTGGAGCCGGAGGCTGTGCGACAAGACGCGCAACTCGCCGCGGCTTGTTTGCCTGCAGGCAAATGTGTTTCCTTAGGCTGTCCGAAATGTTTGGACGGGTCCGCGCGAGCCCGCACACATAAGTGTTCAATGATTCAATGGTAGGCACCAAAGTTGGCGGCGCGGATAAAGGGCCACGGATAGAACGTCCATCTTTTCGAGCACCTGTGGAAATCTGTCGTGATTCGTCGCTGTCAACGAGAGCGAGAGGCGAACTAGTCCAATATTTTCAAATCTATAATCAGGTCTCAATCGATTGTTCTAACAAGATTGTGGGTCAATATTGCGGCGGCTAAGAAGACGCCAAATTTCTTATTAATAATACTAGAGCATTAATTAAAAATTGTTCATGCGATGGTCACTTATACGCAATTAATCCTTAAAGTCCAGATTTCACGCAACGGAGATCACGGATTGCGAATTAAAGATAAGAATTTGAATAATCAGATAATTTGAATTTTAATTCGTTTTAATTAATTGAATTCTAATCTCTAATTCGCAACCTTCATTCTTCAATGCACAGTGTGGCACGAGCTTTAGTACACACGATAATTTTCCGGACCTTTACTGCATATAATGGATCGTTTGTGTCTACCCATGTAGCACAAATTATTCTAGCAATTGCAACGTTTCAGCAATATTACAATAACATTGCAAACATTATACCAATGTTGCAAGCTTCTAAAACAAAAAAAGGATAGAGACCATTGTTCATTCAAATACTCCTAGTTTTCAAGGAAAAAAAATGTGCATGACACGAATGATCCATCGAGTGTACTAAGAGTTAATGTTGATGTCATCATTTTATAAGTATATGTTGTTGTGAACATAATATTTGTGATATAATTTAAAGGGATTAAAAGAGATAAAGATACGATACAATTATTAAATGAGATAAATACAAAAAAAGAATGCAATTCTTACGATATTGCCCGTAAAAACACACTCCACGTAATACCGCGTTCTCCATTTGCATTCCCGGTAGCGCATGTTTCATAGTGTAATACCGTTAAATTTCTCATCGCTCTATTCGCTTTCCTCACGATTACATGTCACGCCGACATTCGATGTCATGATAGTGAGCCATATCGCGGCATGATATCTAAACGCTAATAGCGCTTCACGTCCACGTGCTGATCTCGCAAGATCTCAAGGCGGCGTCATGTGCCGCTGCCATCTTACACGTCGTCACGTCGGCAGGTATACGGGTATCCGTCCCATTTGCAACTAGTCGCATTATTGTTAGCCCGAGGTATCTCTGCCATACCGCGCGGTACACACGCCGCCTGTGTACACACGTATCTCCGGTTCAGGCAGGTAGGTAGGTAGGTACCCACGTACGAGGCCGCCTCGTCCTGAAACCGGGTAGGTTGTGCACACGACACATACATACAAACATATATATATATGCACACATAAACCTCAATAGAGGTATGTGACGATACGCAAGAGTTTAGCGTATGTGTTTGTGTATACGTGTACGTATGTATGTGAGAGAGCGGGTGTACCTGGGGGGTGGCGTAATATAGAGAGCGGCTAAAGGCGGACGTAATTTCCTGCCCGCCTGACAACGCTGCAGACATGTTTGCGCAACTAACACACGCAACCTACTTAGAGCCTACATATGTCCCTACGACAATGCGCCAACACACGCCTAATCTATTCCCGGCAAGTATGCGAGACTGTGAATATGTTGCAGTTCTGTACGTTACGTCCATGTACATCTGTGCGCGTATACCATTGCGCGCGCGTGAGCTCGCTTACGGCCTGCAACGTCTACACCCAAGGGGCTTTGATCAGAGTGCTGAGGAGAGATATTCAACGGCAGGGGTGGAGGGAGAGTGCCGGCGCGTTGGATGTAAGTTTGCGAGGAAGTAGTTGCACAGTATTAATTCGGCTGACGCTTCTCGATCGGCTGTAACATGGCATAATAAGTGAATGGTGCATTAACTCGAGATTAGACTTCTCTGCAATTCGTGTTCTCATATTCCTCGATGTATCTTTTTGAATATAAAAAGATTTTGTCATCGCTTATCAAGTTTGATTTAAATAAACTGCAAATGATAATCAAGCGATCCTTTCCTCTTTATCTCTCGACACGTTCTTCTTAATAGATATTCAAGAGTTTCTGATTACGATCCTAAAATCGTGTAGGTAAATATACTGCGAATCTTAGGGTTGTTCTCGGCCATCATGTGGCCGTCTCATCGTTTTGAACCCTCATCGTGTATTTGCATCAATTGCTCTTCATATTGCAAGGATTTCTACAGTATTATCAGCATCTTCAGTTGAACATAACTGATGTACACAGCAGGCTCTACTCTGGCGCGCATTGCTTGCAAAAACGACATCCTAGGGTGTAAGCTGTTGAAAGTTGAATCGCACGTTGGCAAGAAGCACAGGGCTCTTGTCCAAATACTGACTCACTACGACAACAATAGATCTACCATCTTCATCTACGTCATAGCGGCGAGTAGGGGGTCGAAAGCTCAGCTGATTGCCTGGTATCACCCGTGGGGAAGAAACAGTCGGTTGTTAAGTGTCACGTGCGGAACAAAGCGATACATCTAAGCACGCACAAAGTAATATAAGCGTTTTCATTTTTGGCATTGATTATACTTAAATTAATAAAGAATATTACCGTTATATATTAATTAAATATCGTAACAACATATGACGATATAACGATTTTATTGTAAATAAATATTTTCCAATAATCAAAATTCAAAGTTCTTAAAAGAAGAATACGCGATATGTTTTTGCGTAATTCGATTACGTTTTTAAAATTTTTCGTAGACCGTAGAATATGTCATACCGAGTGGTATGTCAGTTGAATCCTCGAAGCGAAGGGGTGTGCAAGAGCTTAAATCGTTAGGGCGCGTGTTAGGGTGAGAATTAAGTGTGTCGGCTTATAATAATATGGGCTAATGCTATGCAAAACAGAGCCGGTTACTTCTCACCCGAACTATCAATGGATCCTTCAATTTAAGAAACGCCAGCAGATAATTCAGCTACAGATATTATATTTTTCTTATAATAAATATCTTTATAACTGAATAAGTATTTATAACGCTTTTATATTTATTTCTCCAAGTGTATAATCTTCTCCTGTACAAAGTATTCTAGAATATTACGAACAATTCTAAGATATTTCATTTAGTTTATTCGAGTGGACAGAGGATACGCGTTATTGTTCGTTCTTTTAATGTTCCGGGGATATTCCTCAGAGGATATCTGTACAGCACCCAGAGGATATCCTTAGGCTATTTGAAATGCCAGTGGCGTAACTGGGGCGCAGTTAGTACGTCTCCACTCGTAAATGTCAATTCAACACAGACGTGTCGCGTAATATCAATTTGTTTCCGTTATACACAAACGTTCTTTACGTCAGGCGATTCGTAATTAGTTGTTACATGATTTCCGCCACGTTTGATAAATATACATTATTTACATTCCTCATCGTACTTCAATTTATTCTCCCGTAACGATTAAGCGAACGGAAAATTACACAATTACATTCCCGCACGCAAGTTTGTCGCGCTCTGCGATTTTGTAAAATCAATTACAGATTTTGTAATTGCGCGAATTTTTTAATGAAATTTTCCTGCGTATTCCGCCACGGTACATGCACGTACAGACGCACGTAATTAGACGAGCCGTAACATCGCGATAATCAGCTTCCATAATGAGCCTCGATAATTTTCAGCTCCCTGCACAATTTCAAATCTAATCTGGCCATTCGTTGGTCCACCATTGCGCAATACTATCGCATCTACCATTATCTTTTTCCTCGTCAAATGTAAATGCAGGCAATATCGCAATGTTGGCGCCAATGGTCCGCGCTCGAGTGACTGGTGCTGATTGATGTTGCGATGTTTGGCCAGAGGGTTGTTTCTGCACACCCCACCCCCGACGGACCCAATAAGCACCTCACGCACACGCGCGCGCGTGCACACGCGTTCCCATCCACCTACGCTTAGCCCGAAGGAGGTGGTGCCATTGTTTACTCGAGCTGCAGCCCGTCTGTCGCGAAACCTCTTCTGCCATATCCCTTAGGAGAAGGTGGGAAGGGGTCTTAGCTTTAAACCATCCCCCTACAATAGCCACCACACGATCGACGACATCAATTTGTTGGATTTGAATCATGAGAATTTATAGCCGACGATAATCGAAGATTGTGTGTGAACATTTCTCGCGAAAATTTATATCGCTTTAACAATTATTGTTATAGTATTAAATCTCAACAAAAATGTCTATATTTTTACCTATTCTTTGATCTCCCAGTAATAATCAAAATGTTGGAAACAATAGTCCCAAATTATAATTGATTGTTAACAAAAGAAATATTATATATTCTTCATCTTTTAATATTCTATACAAATATTTTTTGTGACGTTGACTGAATGATCTTTAACAAGATCGTATGATAAAAAACACATATTTATCAAACACAACGCTCTCTGTCTCTCTCTGTCTCTTTCTCTCTCTCTCTCTTTCCCCCCTCTCTCTCCCTCTCTCTCTCTCTCTCTCTCTCTCTCTCTCT
>NW_017304543.1:329133-336299 GCF_001594115.1 Trachymyrmex septentrionalis
CTCTATCTCTCTCTCTCTCTCTCTCTCGCTTTCCCTTTTTCCCATCTCTCCCTTTTCCATCCCTCTTTCCCAATAGTTCGTTTCATTGCATAGTTATCAAAGCAAAAAAAGTAGCGATAAAAAAACGGAGATACAAATCCCAGTGGATGAGCATGGAGTTGGAGTGTGAAAACAGCACCGATTGTATAAACAAAACTGTTTATCGGTAAACGCAATAATTGTCTCATATTTTCTATCGATCGTTTCACACATGATTTGATGCCTGAAGCCCTAAACAATGCGTGGCAACATCGATAGCGATAACAATAGCGATAACGATAAGAACAGAGAAATCTAACATATGGAAATGCATATACCAATGCAGATAGAAACACGAAATAAGACATAGATAGTTTAAAGATAAATTTCCGATGAGTTGGAATTCTGTGTTTATCGCCTACCAATCAGTGTTCAGATAATACTATAATCTTGAAGCAGATGAAAAAATGTACTACAGTACATCTATAGAAAAGATCAGATTGATTGATATTTTTATTTCTTTCGTGACATTGTGCAACGGAAGGCGACAATTATACATCGCTCATTTCTATGCTATTCTTGTCGCTATTGCCTCACATTGTGTCTAGGGCTTAATACTCACTACTTTAACTAACTGCTTACAAACGCAATATTTCCTAAACGAAAATCTTGAATGGATCTCTTTATGATAGTTCCATTTAATAAGAATAAAAAATATTATCTCAAAAAAAGTTTCGATTATACGTCTTTCGGCTAGTTACTACTTTTCATTTCAATAATAATTTTACAGTCATTAGATTCGGTTAATTATACGTCATATTAGTAAAAATTCTTTTTAAATTATATGAATAAGCATAATAATTTATAAAAATAAATATCAATATCCACAATCTATCTAACATAAATTGCGTATTCTATATATTCTACTCTTCATGGCAATTGATAAATAAGATCTGCTAATAACTAAATATAATGAACAGTGGAGATGTCGTTGTTTTATCGGCGTGCCTCGACGACTTTATTTCGCGACTGCAACAACGATAATGAAATTCGCGCAACTGGCTGTATGACGCCGAATTAAAATCGAGTTAAAATCACTCGCGCGTATAAACGTGGCGCCCGTCGTTAAAACTCGTCCAACGAATGGCGATATATCGCCAGACGAATATATCATCCGGTCCTGGTTTGACCCCGAATCCCCCGTCTACCATCCCCGCTTCCTCAACCACTGTCACCCGATCCGCACCCCGTCACCGCGCTCGCGGCCCGAAAGTGCATTAATTATACGAATGTGGACGTGCGCGCGGTACGGGAATATTTTAATCTACTTAAAAAGCCATCCGTTTGAAAGTAATTATCACGATGAAATTAAAATGTCAACGGGGGCGGCAAGCGCGCTCGTGTTTGTGCTTCGCGATCGCCGCGCGCGTCCTGTTTACCTGCAAATCTAACTAATCTAAATGGTAATGTGCGACGGAATTACGATACGCGGCCGTAGCCACTCCCCGGTTCCCTTTCAGTCCACCGATTCATTCGCCACCTCTTCGTTCCCTTCCTTCCTCATTGTCGACGCGTTAACAAACGTTTTCCGCTCATAAAAATGTTCACTCGTTTGGCTTTCGGTACGTGTGATGAGTTTTAAATTCATAATGAGCTTGGGTATTTGAAGTTAGATTTACAACGAGTAATCACTTTACATGCCAAGAGGAATAAGAGATGATTATGTCCTCAGGGATGTGAGAATTCATTAATATTTAAATTGACTAATCGTGTAATCGCTGCAATAATATACCTATCAATGATATATTACCAGTAAATTTACCAATTAGCTAAGTATCAAATTGATTTTAATTTTGTACTCTTTATCTAGTTTTGTATAATAGATTGTCGGCGTTTCATGTCGATGATGCAAATGGCAAGGAAACGGATTCGCGCAAATGGCGTCGTACGTGAGACCTCGAGTCTCTTTCCTTTAAGGGGAATCTTGCAGCACGCATCGGACACCGCGACCAATTTCAATATTTGCAGAAACTCTGGCAACGAAAGTTTCACACGATTTACAGGTAAAAGTAGGAACGTTCGCGTTGGTTTAACAATTCTTGCGCCTTGCGCATATCAAGTGACAAACAATACCTAACATTCGATCATCTTGTTAACGTAATGCTTTATTTGCAAAGACGGTATATATAAATAGTAATGAAACTTAGATTGCTAATTGTCATGGATATGTAAACTAATTTTCATTAAGAAGGTCTATCTATTTGTGAACTTATTTTTTGCGCAGAAAAACAGAAGATATTTCTTATTTCACATGTATTCATTTAATCTACTCTTTTTATGTTTCGCTGAAGCTCCAAAATTGAATTCATGATCTATGTTCTATCATTGAGAAAAATCTTATTAAATCAACAAAAGTTAATCCAACAATGACAACATGACATCAAACAGAATTATCATAACCAATGTATATGCTTGAATATATGTGATGTATATATTTATATATTTTTCAAGTTCCTTGTATTTTTTTATTTACAAATTATTAGCACTTAACGATTGTAATGTATTTAATTTCTTGTGTTTCCATGATTCAATAATTAACGGATTCTCTTAATAGTATATACAATATATATATATATATATGCGTGCGTGCGTGCGTGTGTGCGCGTGTGTGTGTGCGTGTGTGTGTGTGTGTGTGTGTGTGTGTGTGTGTGTGTGTGTATGTGTGTGCGCGCGCGCGCGTGTGTGTGTGTGTTTTACTTAAACGTATCGGCATCGAGCGCGCGCATAGAATTGTCGGACAATCTTCACGAGGCGGCAAGACGATGTTAAGAGCGTATGCCGACGAATGGCCAAAAGCGGCCTCCATGGGGGTGGAGCTGCAGGTCCAGCAATCGACCGCGTGAAATCGACCACCTCGCACTACTCCTCCACCCGTTCACCCTGCCTCTCTCTCTCTCTCTCTCTCTCTCTTTCCCTCTGCCGCTACCCCCAATTCCACTATCCGCCCTCGTGCTCGTTGTATTATCGTACGGCCGCACAGGCTAGCCCCTACATCGTCAACATGTCCGGAACAAGCAAGCGCGCTCGCGCACACTCTCACAAACGCACACCACGATGTATGCGTGGATACAGGCACGCATAGATGTCGGCGTGTGCTTCGGGGAACGCGAGAGCACTATCGCCCCGGCAATGTACCGCGTCGGTGTGTGACGTGATTAAACCGCCCGTTTCCAACCTCCTTTCCTCCCTTCCTACCACCGCTCGCAGGGAGCAACCACCCTCGCCCACCCTCGCCGCATCAGCCGTCCCATTCCCTCTCTGCCTTCCTCTCACCCCAACCTCTTCCTATCCTCCCCGGCGGCGCTCGCTTGCCGCGGCTCGCCAACAACTGCCGGCGGCCAACATGGCCGCCGCTAATTAGCGCCTAATTATTATTTATTGCATCGGACGCGACCCACGCTCGATGCCCGCACCGCCGACCGTCGCGACACACCACGTAATATGACCGGCACTACTCTCCGCCTGGTTGCCCGCGGGCGAAAAGCCAATCGAGGCCAGGGTACTATTCGGCACACGCCCGAAATCAATCTGGGTTGTCGCCGTTGTATGAGCTGACAATTTCGCAGCTCGCTACATGATGTTTAGACGGAGAACCGATTATATCGGGATAAATCTGTACGATCATATAACGACCATATAAGCCAAAACTGTATGTATTTATACTTTTGACTTATCCATTCTCCAGATCATCTTCTAACTCAAGTTGAAAAATATCATCACTTTATGATAGCGATGATTAAACGAGAATAAAAAGAGTGTCGGTTCTTTCAGAACATTAAGTAATTGTAACACTTTTATCTAACTTGTTATCTAAGAAAAATTCTTTAAATTCCACAAGCAGCTTTTAGATCTCTATGCCTCACGCCTGTCCGTTATAGAACTTAGCCTAATTGAGTTAAGAAGAAGAAATGGCTGAAAAGTTAAAGGAAGAGAATACTGAATGAATGAAGAATGCAGTTTGAAGAACGGCATATTAAAGACAGGTTCTTCGTATGAAGATTACGTTGTGACCGTTAGTTTGTACTCTCTTTGAGTTATCCTCCTCATGATAACCAAGACTGAACAATTTTTGAAGGTCGCGGCGCGTCAAGCGGTTCCCAATTCCACAGGCAGCTTGTGAACAGGCGATGAGGAGGAGGGAAGAAGAGGGGGTGGTAGAAGGGGGTAAACGGGAGGTGAGTTGCGGCCGGATCGGTTGAGTTAAGTCGGGTTAGGTCGAGTCGAGCAGGGGTACCAACAGGGCGGTCGCAAATATTGGTATTTGGCAAAGACTATCCTTGATCCGTGTCGCTCTTTCTCTTTCTCTACACCTCCTTGTCATCTCGCTCTTCTGGGCGCGCGTACATTCTCTTTCTCTCACACTCTAACATAAGATACTTCACCATCTTTCATCGTGCACACCGCGTATCATTTTCGCCAATATAACTGAGAATGAGATGCCAGCCAATCGTTTCCTCAACCTTGCTCCACGCGTTTCATAGAATTATTACAGTTAGAGAAACATCCCTTTATTAACACGGATAATTAGCTACCTTCAAATGAGAAGCTGTAGATTTATAGATGGAGAACCGATACGAATTTACAACCTAATTAATCTGATATAGAAATAGATATATGTATATAAAGAAGAAATAAAATCAGAATATATATCTTTCTTTAAACAGATATCTAAATCTCAGGTATTTACTCAAGGATGACATAAATAAAATACTATTAATTATATTTATATTGCTGTTCTTCAAAATTACTAAAATAAGATTTAGAAATTGAATTTTGCTTTTCACTTGATTATTTAAGAACTCTTTCATATACGCATGGTAATTATATATAGTATAGCATCTAATTATATAGTTATCATTAGCTGTTACATTATATAACGCTTGCCACCGTTTATAACCGGTTAAATACATGATTTATTGAAGCGGTTAATATTGCTAACACGTAGCTAATATCCCAGAGATATATGTTCCACTCACCACCAATTGGTGTTATCCCACATCCTAAGGTAAGTAAAGGCGTTACTGTTTATTCAGGCCCGCGTTATCGCCTTCTCAGCACTGAGAAATCTTCTAAGATAGCCTTCTTCAGCCTTGGTTTCGGTAACAGCTGTAACAGCTATAACGCAATACACATTGTGACATCTTTCTTTTATTATTTTACATTCGAGTTACGTTTTTACTATTTTAATAATATTATAAATTATAACAATTGATATATACAATATTAAATAATGATTTATCAAGTCTATCTAATAAGTCTATCTAATAGTTGTAATAAGATACAAGAAAGTACAATTTAAATATTTAAATATATTGTTAAATATTATTTATTATTTGAATTGCAAATAATTTTACTAAATTCAACGTGCTTATATTCTTTTGATCACATATCTCATAAGTACTATAGCAAATTAAAAATATTGTTTTGAACAAAAATTTTAATTCTAATAAACGATTAACGAGAATTCATTAAAAAAGTAATAATATATAAGTTAATAACATATAAGAATAGAAAATAAAAAGTTGTGAAAGAGTCTATTCTAGTAAAAGCTTTTCACATTGTGATTTTACGAGAAACCATTGTGAAAGTTCTTTAAGGGAAGGTAGAAGAGAAATAGGAAGTTCAGTAGAGAGTCAAAGAAAGATATGCAGAGAAAGTTCCCATAGTACAGAACAAACATATGACTATTAAAACTAATCTTGGATATGATGACAGAAAGATAATGTCATTTTGGATGTGAAGCCCGTCTTAAGAAACACGTTGTATGTATTGTCAAAATCATTGACAAACATTTAAAATATATTACAATTGTTGTGCAGCTCAGCTGTTTATTCGAAAGATATTTTCAGATAATTTGTCTGTTTTTTTATAATAGTTTCTTACATTATCTTTCTAAAGATTAAAAATAAGCTTCAGAAAATACGTCTTACATAATCAAATAAATTTCTACACGAATCAAAGAACGATTTTATTGAGATATCTAAATATTAAGCTATATATAGATACAGATTTGAAAATAATTTTGTTTGGACCATCAAAATAAGTATGAAGACGCTCAAGCTGATTGCTAGAACATCAACATATTTTGCAGCATTACTCTCATCATACACGAGTTTCCTACATAATTATTTTGATGAGTCAACAAAATTATTTTTAGATTTGTGTCTAACGATTTTTAGATACTTCATCAAAATCCTTTCCATGTATTTTAGCACTAACATAATTCTCAATTATATCATTTGCTACCATAAATATGATTTCAATTCCTCTTCCCCTGCTTCTTACGGTAAATTAATTATTAACATCGGTTCAATTATCATTCATTCAACAACCGATCGTTCATCGTGTATTAGCCAGAATGCGTAACGCGCGCCGAAACTCTTAACTCGCGGGCAGCGATTCGCACATTCTGATTCCGATTTCAGGCTGGCGCTTCGATATTTACTCGTCGTGGATGCTAACGATGCCGATGAGTTTGCGTAGACTCGCGTGGCGTTTATTCACGTTAACGAGGCCCGATTAAAAGCCGTGAGATGACTCATAGGACGTGACGTGCGCGCGTGTACGTAGGTCCCAAAAGGAGGGCAGCAATATATCTCGCAGTGTATATCACGTGTTGACGCCAATAGGATGAACCGACCCCGCGTAACAATGGGCCTCCTAATTGGTACGACATTTGAAACGACATGGGCCTGTTCTTTGTTGCATGACCCTTAAAACGTTCGTTCGATCCTCAACTGACCTATTACGACACGTATACGGTGACTTTAGTACGGTAATTATCAGTCTTTACGATCAACAATCTTTCGTTATTGTTTCGTTAAGCTCCCAACAAATAGACGTTAACACGGAACAGTAAAAGAATTAATTTCGGGCGTTTTTACGATAATTTTACACATAATGTGCCGTGTAAATTAATACTGCATGCATCATATTCTTTTATTTTATGTAGCTTGTTTATCATTTACATATTTAAAAGTTGCTATAAGTAAGTGCTTCATTTCTCAATATGGAATATAATGAAATACAAAGCAACTGAAAACAACCTACGCTGACGACCGCTCGTCACCCCGCACGCCGGAAGTGGA
>NW_017304543.1:336399-336781 GCF_001594115.1 Trachymyrmex septentrionalis
ACTTCATTTCTCAATATGGAATATAATGAAATACTAACAACCTACGCTGACGACCGCTCGTCACCCCGCACGCCGGAAGTGGACACTGTCCCGTGACACGTGTCGGAAGTCGACCCACGCGAGCAACGCGATGAAGAACAACCACGAGCTATTTCGATAAGAAGAGAACACCTGCGGCACGCGTCCGGACATACGAAACGCGCCGCGATCCACCTATATGCGTATACCACTTTTCCGACGGCGCGGTGTCGGAAATGCAGCGTGCACCGAAGGAGAACAACGACGATTATTCCTACGCACGCGGCAGGTCTCGCATGACACGGGGCTAACTCTCGAAAAAACTGTTCTTTCGGCAAAAAGTAAGCTAAATGACGACTGATTG
>NW_017304543.1:336881-340496 GCF_001594115.1 Trachymyrmex septentrionalis
AAGGAGAACAACGACGATTATTCCTACGCACGCGGCAGGTCTCGCGTGACACGGGGCTAACTCTTGAAAAAACTGTTCTTTCGGCAAAAAGTAAGCTAAATGACGACTGATTGGTGGACAATGCACAACGATATAAAGACCGCATTCCATCGTTTCGAGTTCGGCTCCTTTCCCTCCATTCAGAATGCACTTGTTCATTGAAATACTTATAACAGGCCGATACAAAGGTGAAAAAAATAATGGAGAGCAGATGCGAGATATCGATGTCCTTTATGTCTAACTGTGTGGACACCTTTCCTCACGTCGGTCGCGTGATTATGAGATACGAGGTTATTAACCTCGGACCTTATTGCCGTGTCGAATTTTGTTCATTTATCTCATATTCTTATTATTGAATTTTATTTACTTATTTGTAGTACGTGCAACATTAGGAATAGCTCCGATCAATATAAGTATAATACAGAAGCTATGAAAATTTACCTAATTTCAAATCTGAAGTGTATTTATTCATTTTATTTAATTATTAAAAATTAATTACTGTAAATAATTAACTATCATAAATTAATTAATATAAGGATACTTTTTACATTATTAATTTTTTTCGTTAGAATTAAAAGTGGATTATATGTATTTAATGGTATTCCTCTCAAGCGAAAGGAGTTAATAACTTGCGCAGAATTTCAATTTAATTCTCGGAGAATCTCATAATCCTCGTAAAAGATTACGAAATTAATCCTGGGAAAAATCAGAACCACACGTAAGGCCAGCGACGGAATGGATCGGAAAACCGTTTCCTTCCTGTCGAGACCCTCAATCGAAAGCGACGCACGTCGAACCGTATGATTGTCCGATCACTAATTGATTAGTTAGGATAGTCGTCGAACATATGTTGGTCACCTTTACGATTTTACGAATTCGCCTCGCCACCCTTAATCCGATAAGGGTCCGAACAGAAGAGGCCCGAGTGTGGCCCGCGCCTACCGTTATATATTACGCAACGTGTAATTTGCGGACAAAAGAGCACGTTGCTGTCGATGCTTACGATATACCCATGCTCATTGTTGCGTCACAACAATGCAGCAGCTCTTTAGGAGAACGCGATGTATGCTAGGTGAAATATTTATCGCCCCCATTGGGGGTTGCTATTCTATGAGCCGACGGCATTAGGCGGACGCGAGAAATTACAGTAGCTAATTACTTACTGACAAGTCGGACGCCAAACGCGAGCTGCATTCACGGGCGTGCAGCACAAACAGAAATCGAAGCGTGAACTGCAATGGTTACATTGGAAACAATTAGTATAAAGCTCTCTAGAATAATTAAGGACACTAATCTAGAAAATGACACTTATCGCAGCTATAACATCTGATAAGAATACAATTATGCATACGGAAAGAATAATTCTATTATAGTATTCTACTATTTAAAAATGTAGATTGTAGATTTAAAAATGTAGGCATATAGAACTGAAAATAATGTTGGACTATCAAAATAAATATGTGTAGGAAACTCAAACATGAGCAATGCTGCAAAAAAATTTTGTTATTCTATTAATCAATTTGAGCGTCCTACATAATTATTTTTTGACAGTTCAACATAATTTATTTTCAAATATACATCTAATTAAATTTTTTAATATGTCAGCAAACGTTCTTTTCGCGTGACATTACATTTTTAGTGTATAGTAAAGTATAATAAAGAAAGAAAATTGTTTATGCACATTATTGTACGGAAAAGATAATTTTCTGAAGTTTCTAAAAATTTAACCAAATATACAGATCTAAAAATATTTTATTGAACATCAATATAATTATATAGGACATTTAAATTAATGACTAGAATATCAAAACTTTCTGCAGAATCGTTTATCATGCTTAAGATTCTCACGTAATTATTTTAATGATCCAAAAAAATTATTTTTAGATCGGTATTCAGTTGAATTTTTAAATACTCCAAAATTGTTCCTTCCGTATAAATTTTTTTTATCTTGGACATTCAAAATAACAACATAACAAAAAAATCAAAAGAGATGTTGATAGAAAATCTTCTCGGCCTTTCGCGAACGATCGAAATGTTAAATACAATTAACGGGAAATCATCTATCTCGATATTTTCGAGATCGACAAATCTGTTCCCATGAAATTAATCTTCCGCCGACCGAGATCGCGATCCTGTTAAGCGAAACTGCTTCAAACGATGCGACTAATCCAAGGATTCCGGATCCTTGTAATCTTGTGGGATGATCCGAGAAGGAACTGCACCCGCGTACCGCGAGGATCTTCGAAGCTAAGGTGGATCGATTTGTCCATCAATTAGCCATGGCCAGTGCATCGGACCGTCTTGAAAAGACGTAAACTGGTCAGAGTTCCTCGGCAGGATTCTCGGGGTTGTTCACACCGACGCACGTCTTTAATCTGGTTACTTTCGCAATGCATTACTAAATTTATCAAAGAATTCAAAGTCAGCATGACTAATTGCGTGGGACTAAAAGCTATTTCATAATGCAGGTGTTATCGCAAATACATCGTTGTACTTCATTTCATTTTTTTCATTTGTCTTCATTCTTCTTTTTATCTTTCAAGTGTTAATATAAAAAATAATTCAATTCATTTTTTTTAATAAAAACTTATTAAAACATAGACAAAAAGAGAATTTATTTATAGCAAAACAAATTGCTTTTCATGATTTACGATACGTATAAATGTACTCACAAATACATAATATTAACAATAAAAATAGTATATAAAATTATATTATATGGTATATGAGCATATTTAACGTGATTGTATCAATTTATTTTTATAATAGCCAATTTCGTATTTATCTAAACAAATATTGAATATTACCAATTTTTATCAGTAATTTAATAAAAATTGTAAATGAAGAGATCTATTCTGATTTAGAAATATTTGACCTTCGGTATAGGCTCCGCAATGAGGAGTCGTCTTTTCGGCGACCACGAAGGCGGTCTGGGCAATTTAGGTTGTGGTTCCGGGTTCAATTGTTTACGATCTCTACCTCTTCCACGATTCGGAGATCGTCTTCGTTGCTGCCCTTTAGTTATATTCGATCTGCCAGTTGCTTTCTTTTTACTATTCCTCTTTCTCTTTTTCGTATTCGTATTCTTTCTGGTAGTTGCTGATAGTATATTGCGTCTTGAATTTGTAGTTTGATAAAAGTCAGGATTAAACCTGCCAAAATAATGTACATATATACGTGCCATATATTTATGAAATACTGAAGAGAGATACTGAGGTATTGCTGGATTCTTCGAAATTATAAACTTGTGTATAGATGTTAAGTTATTTTGTTGCACAAAAAAGATGGTATCTGTTTATAACTTATACGATAGCTTTAAAATTTTATTTTTAATTTTACTTTTAATTTTGCAAAGATATTTTATACATCATTTTCCTAAAAATTATTATTTTTATATGGTTTCTAATTATATTTTTTTAAATTATAATAGTACGATATTTTTTGCAACATTATTAGAATTTATAGCTTACTAAAATAAATAATAACTAGGAAAGATTTATCGAGAAGGAAAATGTTGAGAACTGCTGTTCTCTCTCTCTCTCTCTCTCTCTCTCTCTCTCTCTCTCTCTCTCTCTC
>NW_017304543.1:340596-349684 GCF_001594115.1 Trachymyrmex septentrionalis
CTCTCTTTTGCAGAAGTAGTTATATAAGTTTCGCTCGGAGATTTTTCTGGAGAACCTTAAGTTATTTACTAAAAGAACTTTCCGAGGAAAAGGCACCTGAATTTGTTTCTCTTCTTAGCGAGTATACCAAAGTCCAGACCACGACGCAAAGCAACGGTGACGTCTCTCCGAAGAGTCTTACCGACCACTATGTCATATTTGTCGCTGATGTGCGTCAGTATCTCCTTCTTAGAAAAGCCATCGGATGGCTGCTCGGTACGAAGCAGATCGTAAACCAAGGCAGATCGACGCACCATTCTTGTTGAAGTGTGATTTATTACAAGAATATTCGTTATAATCGGACATAACCAATCGATTCATAATATCAATCCTGAAGAATGTAAAATGCCAAAATTCACTGAAGTTTGATGCATCTATTACGAATGACAAGCTTCGTTGCATATATACATATTTATACAAGGAGCACAGTTATATACAATAAAATATTTGAAATTACAAAAATAATGTTTAATTTTTTCCGAGAGATTTTATTCATCTTTTACTGTTTTATATATGTATAATATCCCGGTTGATATATCTCTTTTATATTCTGTACTAATAACAGAATTAAAGAATTTTACGTTATATATGTAAATATTACATGTTATTGGCGGCGTAATTATCATTGATTATGATTTTCTATGTAATATGCAAGAAATGAAAGCATGTACTGATTTGCATACTCTTGCTGGCAAGCTTTTATATATAAATCGATATTTCTCTTCGCCCAAGCGCGGAGCGCTCATCCCCAATACGCACACGCATGTTATATATAAAAAAATATATATATATAGGTACATATATGTGTATCTATATATAATATATATTTGCACATATGTATATATATGTACACATACTTCAGAGCTCTGTTCCGATACTTGGAGCAGCCCGCTGTTTGCCGAGAGGGATGCAGAGAGTTTAGAAGGAGCTCCAGCTTGGATGGCTGGGCAACTCGGGGGATGGTTCTAGCAAAGGGAGGGATGAGGCTTAAGTCGGAGTGAGAAAGGAAAGACACAAGGGAAGAGAGGGATGAAAACGAAGAGAAATCTTGGTGTCTAGAAAGAGGGAATCCGCCAGGATGGCCGGCGATTCTGATTTCCGTCGGGAGTTTCGCCCTATCAAGGCAGAGTAACCGAAGTGAAGCCGTCTTTAATCATTCGATTGCTGACGCTCCGGATCCTCTTCCTGCCATGATGGCAATGCCGATATCCAGGATGCGGCGAGAATTCGACGCGCGCTCTGGTTGTTTGCTTATCATTTTGGTGATTGGACGTCTCGAAAAACAAACGGATTAATTCCCGGCGTTTTGCCGTGAAAACAGAGATCTCTCGTTATTAGTGAGCAATTATAGTGCTCGCGATTTCTGTAAAATGTTCAAAATTGATCGAATATACTTCGAATTACAGATTTTATGAGAAAACTTATAGTAATGACTTTTTTAAATAACAGATCATTAGTATATATGATTATGTATAATATAAATTGCAAGTTTTCTCTTAAACACAATTAAGATGTACTTAATATAAAGTATACTTCTAATCTTAAATAATTACAAGAGATAAAAATATTTTTCTACGCAACTCGATGTGCCAAAAATCACTGTTTCCAATTTCGTTCTTTCGTTTTGCCGACTGAATGTTACATAGTAGCATTGAGAGCAAAAGGAAACGATGACCTTATTGTATTAGCAGAGCTAGTAAAATATGTTTGCGCAGATTGTTAAATATTAGGTCTAAATTACTACTTTCCGTCCCGTTGAGTAGCCCGTGAAGTTTTCTGCATGGAACTGGAAGATCGAGGATTTCTCTCAATTTTTCCGAGAAGTTCTTTCCAAGAAAATTGGTGCGGAAACATCGACTCCTTTAAAAGGGTACTATAACTATACTCTATTTTCATAATTATGAACGTTGGCAGTGTCAAGTGAAGTAACTTGAATTTTTTACAGCATGTAAAAATGCTGTAGAGAATATAAAATAAAATATAAATGTTCAATTAAATTGTAATTTTCATTTCATATTTATACATCCATGCCTATAACACAGTATGACAAAAATCGATTTTTTTTCCTCCTATGAAAAAATAAAAGAGATTCTGAAAGTAGATGTAAAAAAATAGCCCTGTCTCGACGTTTTACCAGATCAAGTCATTAAAATTATATAATAATTTTTTAAAATAAATAATTGACGTTTTTACATGTGAAATTATGCGATGAGTCCGAATACAAAAAAAAACAAGAATTATTTTTTTCATATATTTTCAAATTTTTGTATAATAATAATATTAATATATAAAAATAATATTCTCAGTTTTTTTTTTGTATTCGGACTCATCGCATAATTTCACATGCAAAAACGTTAATTATTTATTTTAAAAAATTATACAATTTAAAACAATTGTAAAAAGCCAATATGAAGCAAATACGATAAATGGCTGCATAAAAAAACGACTTGATCTGGTAAAACGCCGAGATACAGGTATTTTTTTTTTACATCTACTTTCAGAATCTCTTTGATTTTTTCATGGAAGGGAATGTGTGTTGTACTATGTAATATATTGTATATTTAATCATTTTTAATTTCTCTATCTTAAAAATTATTGTCCAAAAAAATATAATTATTATCTATTATTAAAACTACAAAGAAATGTGAATAACATTTGCGTAAAGAGGCTCAGTTACAAAGATAAATGTAATAAATTAATAATACAGATGTAAGTATTTTATCCTGAAAGCGTTGCATACACCAATAATTAGCGTGTTTCACAGTCCCATGCAAAAAACTGCCATAGGTCGAATAAAAATGCGACAACAATATTCGAGGAGCACCGCAATCCTTAAATGAACGGTTGGCTTCGAAACCCCGACGATTTGTCTTCCCTTTTCTTCCTCACGGAGGGTGGGCGTCCTGGTTTCCCGGGTTCCTCCGTGCCTTTTTCCAATTGTGCCGCCCCCGTGCCGTGCGCCGGGGTCCTCCAAGTCGCGGCAAGTGGATTATTGACGGCACGAAACAATGGCGCAGCTTTGTTCGGTACACTCCCGCAAGTAATATGTGTTCGCCGCACAGTGCACGTCTGTCCATCCGTCAGTTTTGTGCGTCACAAGTGGTACCAGCTATAAACCGAACGAGTGGCCCTTCGTATCGGATCGAGTCAAGCACCGTACGATACATCTGGCTGTCTGATCGGTGTTTATTAAAAATCATACGAAACTATAATCGCCCGCACATCCGATCTGCTGCATTTAAATACGACCATCAATGTCGTGATTCTAATATGGACTTGACGTGAAGATCGTAAATACGCTGCATACATACACAATTATATGCGTACATGCTATTATTTTTATTAATTATATACTTTTATCAATAATAATTAATGCCAGTATTAACAACATTAAACTGTAGATCTTAAGTAGAAATGTAAAAAAGAAATACGAAGAATTAAAATAAAAATTGAAATATAATATAGAAATATAATATAGAAACGGTACTTGTATGATAATCATATATTATTCAAAAATGTGACTTTTGACTTTGCAGCAATGCAAAAAAATTGTTTTTGCTAAAAAGATTTAGACTGCATGAAGAAACATAAAGAAGATGTAGACTATAAATGATTAAAAAGCGAACTCACCTAAAGCAAATGACAATGGATATATATATGAGAATTCACTTAACATAATATAAGAAGACAGATACACGTGCGTAAATATGAAATGGTACAAAAGTTGATCACAAAATTCAGAACCCTGAAAAACCAACTGGATTACATAATTATTGAGTCACCATTTAGAGGCTAAAACCCGCGGGCTAAAAAAGAAGAAAAAAATTTGGGATATATAAATCACAAACGAAATAAGTATATCACTTCACTTTGATGGAGCGATTCACCAAAAGAGCTGGAAGTTTAAGGAATGCCGCTTCATTCCGGAGGATGGAAGGAACAAGCTTTCTCTGCGACAATTTTATTGGTCTTTCTTGAAAGAGGCAGCAATAGCAGAAGCCGGTTACTCCCCAGAAAGATGGGACAGTACAAAGCGAAATAGAAGGCGGGGTGAATTAATTCTCCGACTACCCCTTCTCGAGTTTTAATTCCGATATGACAAATTCAGTCTTCGAAATAACCGCGAGGTGGTATTACACGATTTCTTTTGCTTGAAATATTTTTCAACTATTAGAAGAAAGAGACTTTTTTTTTATTAAAAACATTAAAAATATTTAAAAAATTTTTTTTTATAAATTTAATTGCTAACAAATGAATAACAAAAACTTATTTCTTAATTCGTTATAAATAATGGAATGGACAAAATTTCAACTTCAAACTTAATGAAAATCAACATTGGATATTAAAAAAAGCATTGTAAGAGGAAATGCTCTCGAAAGAAAATTTTGTTAAACAAAAATGGATACCAAATTGATCGAAGAATTCCATACAAAATTCGTGTGAATTTTGATTCATCCTGCATAACGCTGAAGAATTAATATTAGATATGTACACAGTGTATTACACAACCTGGTTCTTTACTAAATTACAACGTGCGCGGAAATTGTGCGGCGTGTTTGCCGGAAGGGAAGGCGAATCGCAAGAAGTGCGCTCGTTCGTGAAGGAGAAATCTCTGTGACGATAAGGAGCCATGTGCCGCTGGGAATGCCGGGGTTTAGCCATGGTGAATTTTGCCATGGAGGTCGTGATCCAACGTGCAAACAACCCTATGGGCAGAGATTTCGATTTGGTATCCGTTGATGTCGACTATCGCAAAGCGTCCCCGAGGCGCAAAAGCATTGCTCACCATTGAAATAAAGTCTCGAGGTATGCTCAAAACAACATGCCGCGGTTACTTTCATAACGGTGTTTTGGCTATAGTTCATGTTTTTTCGCGAAAAGTATTGTATATCTTTCTAAAACGGTTACATAACAACAAATATCATCCTACAGCCAGTATTAACAATTCATTCAGTTTTTATTTTTTAAATAAAAATATTTTTATTTTTAAAATATAAATATTAATAATCATACTGCTATACACTTTATAAAGAAGTTTAAATATCAAGTTATAATTTTTTAACAAAAAAAAATCAATATTCACAAGTTGAATTCGTGAAAATTGATTTTTTCTTTTGTTAAAAAATAAAATAACATAATATAATAACGACAAGCATTAATGTAAAAATTAAACTTGCATAACGTAATAATAAATATTATTGTAATACTGCAATATTTTCTACTACTGCAATTCATAAATTCCAACTAATATCCGACGATCTAATTAACTAACTTCGTATACCTTCAACACGGTATGATTTTATCTCCACTTTAACCCAGCAAAGTCTGCGAAACGCATCTCTTACGAGACCGCGTAACCAGTAACACAAGGAAGAAGTAAAACACCGTCTTACGTCGGTGCAAGGAAGTGACGCAGACGAATTTCGAATTAACGTGCTGGATGTTTGAGCACCGTACCAGAAACCTCTCCAGGGGTTGTAAAAGTGAGGGGGTGGCTTGACAGTAGCTGGTGGCTCGGAGGGATTCAATATAATCGCGCAATAAAATTCACTTACAAGCTATAGCCGCGCACAGCATCCCCTGTTACCCTCCGTATCCCGCATCCACTCTACGCTCCTCTGTCCCTACAACCCCGAAAAGCAGAGCTTTATCCCACATCGCAGCAAAGCGCCATGAAATATTGCTGTTGAGTTCCCAACCGAAATTTACGTCCGCTCCGCGCGTTCGTGAGAGGGTTGATCAGAATGTAGGTTTATAACGTGCTTACTTCTACAATTTTTTAGCTTTGATTTAGTTACTGGGCTTATACATATCAGTTTACAATAGAAATAATCCAATCTGTGGATTGCTGTTGGTTATTATATAAATAATATAAATAATAATTATATAAAAGATATTTTTAGTAAAATTTAAATTAATTTAAGTCAAATTAATTAATTTATATCAAATTTTTAATTTTGCTGAACATTTTGTTTTATCCTATTACACACACACACACACACACACACACACACACACACACACACATGAAAGATAACTAATTTTATATTTCATGTATAATTATAGTGTAATTACCTCAATAACAACTTAAAATGCAGCATTTTCTCTATAAATTGATGTAACTCTTCGATGCCACAATCACAAATACTTGATGCTTCGTGTTTTGATCGAAAAAAAAAAATTTTATATGTTCGTTATACATTATACATTTTTTATACGTTTTTTTTTTAATATCTAATATAGTGACAAAATGATATAGGGTATCAAAGGACTAAATATGCTTAATTAAACACACACCAAACCACAAAAATTATTATTATAAAAATTATTATTATTATAAAAAATTATTATTATAGGTATTATTTAAGAGCAAATTTTACATAATTTTATCAATAACATGATCAAAAATATATCATGTTATTATTTTTTAATTTCAATTTCTATGTAATAACAGTATTATCAATGTGTCAGAGTTCCAAGATTATCTAGTTTATTCTAGAAGAAAGTCACGAAAGAAAGAGCACTTTTGCTCTCGCAGAAGACGATAGCTTTCGGTACGAAAGCGCAATATCATGACGATTATTCACAGCGCAACTTCAATGTCTCCCATTAAATCATGCGCTTTCGGGACGATGCGCGATGGTGCGCCGATATATACGTGCTGGCCGATGAATACCAGCTGTTTGCATAGGTCCGAGGTGCGCCGACATATGTACAGGGATACGAGAACGACGCCGACGACGAGTCCGGGATAGAACCCGAATCATCCTGGGAGCAAAAGGGAGGCAGAACGCCAGAATGGGCCCCTGTGTACACTCAGCTGCCGGTTGGTTTTTGCGCGAGATTGGGCCCCTCCATCCACGAGTCTTAATGTTACGAACCCCGGCTTGTGCCAGACGATAATGCAGTAGTACGCCTTTCGGAAAGCGCAGTCGAATTTTCTCGAAAATATTCAGTATCTCAAATTCGATAAAACGAGAATTAACTCAGAATTAACTCATCAGAAAGAAAATCCAGGGAGAAGGGATACAAAACTGTAAAAAATTGTAGCAATAATATGTATCAGAAAAGAAATTTTTGGTGATTCTATTTCTAACATTTTAGAAATTTATATTTACCGATTAATTTTTCTCTCCTTATTAAATTTACGATTCTCTATAAAATTTTAACAGTAAGTTTTATACGACTATTAAAGTCATATAAAACAGTTACTTTTGTACGACCATTAAAAATAAGTTATAATTTAAAAAAAATCTTATATTGCAAAAATAATCTGTATTTTAGTTTTAAAGCATTAACGCATTCAAGCATTAAATTAATTTTACTTGCACGTCATGCGTCGCGGATTTTTATATAAACGGTAGTGTAAATTAAAATATAATAAATTATAACATAAAGAAAGATGCATAAAAATATTTGCGTTGTTGAAATAAAAGTATGCAGAGAAAATATTTTGTAATTTTAATCTTTCTCAAAGTGAAAATTAAAATTTCGCGTGAATTCTTTTTATCATAAATAAATTAAGAGAAAATTATTTAAAACATTTAATATACTAATAAGAATTCTTCTAATAGATATCAATTAATTTATCATTATATTTTAAAATAATCTGTTTTTAATTAACTAATATTTTACTGCTTCTTTTAAAGTTAGCTTCCATCGTTTGTCATATTGAATTTATGAAAAGATCGAATTTTACGGATTCTACGCAAAATATTTCTTTTCCTTCCATTTTATTTCTAGTTGTATAAAATGTCGGAACTCTCAGGAGACGCGAAAACTCGGCATCAGCGCAGTGAGCGAATCATCAGAACGATCTATGTCGGAGGTTCTTATCGGAAAAGGTAGCGCAAGTAGACGCCAAGAAGTGGAGTCCAGAAAGCGAAGGCAAGCGTACGCTTCGCCGAGCATGAATTCACGACATTACCTTCAAATGCTACATAATTGCGGAAATTCGATGTCATCGTGAATTTATCTTCTACGAGAATCTGTACCGACATTTTGTGCACGATACGAACTGTTCGAGCCATTCGAGTAAAGCTGTGTAGCAACTTTTAACACAAAGCTAATTATCAATATTATATAAAAACTTTAAACAAAATCAATTTAAAATACTATCTTAAACAATATTGGCATGTGATAGAATTTTTATAATTTTAGAATTTTTATAATTCTACCTAATTTAGTTGGACAATAAATTAAAAACGATAAACTAAATAACAATTACATAATTAACGCATACGTGTATTTTAAAGTAATTCATTTGTATTGATATACAACTATAATTTAATTTCTCTCGCTCCAAATTGTCCATTTAAAAACATACAAATTATTTTTCTAAACTATCAATCAAAATTCTTATACATACTTCGACCATCGCGCAAAGAGCTATACTTCTTCTTTAAAGTTGCTGGCTAAATTCTCGCGGCATCCAGGGAGATGCAGTGTAATGCGCAAGCAGCCGTGACGGATTTATGGTAGCTGCAGGACTTTTACAGAGAGGAGCAGGAAGCGTGCCCAGCGTGCATTTGGTCCTGCGAGAGAAGCTAAAATGGAAATTCTCGTCTCTGGTTGGCTAGGTCTGACTCCGCCTTTCCCCGGGACGAACTACGTGTATTACGCTCTACGTGGTGTTTAAGCAGATACGTATACCTACTAGCGGCATACTACTGTCGCTGAGAATCGCGGGACCCTATTATAGCGGGGCCTCCCCCTTTCATCCTCTTCGCCGTTTTGGTAGCGCCCCCGAAATTCAGGTTTGCGTTATGGGTTTGCGTAGCGGTATGTAATCCGCGTCTCGTAAGTTCGTAACGCCAGGATTACACGCGGCTGAGGATCCGAAACGAATCGGTATGTACCTATTCGCGGAACTTAATTCGAGCTTCCGTTATGGCTCTACAACGAAGCAGTCTAACGACTCTATCTTGAATCAATGAATTGTGAAAAATTCAGACATTCATAGCAATCTAATATTATATAATGATAAAATCACGTAATAGCTAACAATTAAAGAATTAAAGTCGACAAGAAACGTAAAAATAAATAAATA